>NC_041231.1:43925051-43988860 GCF_002837175.3 Physeter macrocephalus | reverse complement strand
GACCGGAGCCTGTGCCCCGCAACGGGAGAGGCCGCAGCAGAGGGAGGCCCGCATACCACAAAAAAAAAAAAAAAAAAAAAAAAAAAAGGGTAAATAGATTTTTAAAAACTTGACATATTCATGCCTGGAATGCTTTGAAGTGCTAAATTAAAACAAAGCAGGGAAAATGACATTCTCTTTTCTTCTTAAACATGCTGGGAAGCCAATACTATGTTATAAATAGAGAAAACCACCCCCAGGAAAGCTGGCAAATTCAAGAAGAAAAAGAGCTATTTAGGTTCCCTCTCTTTCAGTCTGTAAGAGGAGGGTGAAGTATTTATACAGGGAAACAGATTTTTGTCTTAAAATTTACAAATACTTCAATCTGGTAGAAATTATTGGAACTATAGTCCAAGACACATTCTGCAGGCACATTAGAGGGACTTTAAATTCTGCCTTCAATCACTGCAGTCTTCACAAGACTGAAGGACACAATGAATAAATTGAAGGCAGCCACCTTTTAGGAATCAAGTCTGCTATTTCCACCATTCTCCTGCCTGTGGAATTCCTAACCGAGAAATGTCACTCAAGCAAATAGTCATCTCCTATGGGGTGCAAGGCTCTTTATACTAAATGTTCCCAAGAACCTCAAAATAATACAGCCATTCACGGCTTAAGAGAGCACTAGGAAAAGAGCTGTCAGGGGCAAACCTTGGCTTTGGTTGCAGCTGAGGCAAGAGCAGCTGCTGCGGCTGTGGCTACATTTCCTTCAGAAATTTCATGTTCTACTTTCTTCTTCCCAATATCACTTTCTCTTTCTTTACAAGTATCAGTGAGTTCCTTGTTCTCTTCAGTCTCCTTTTCTTCTGGGGGGAAAAAAAAACCAAACCAGAAAGCTTTATTACCAGTGTGCCCAGTCTCAATAGGCCATCTTACTTCTCACCTCTGCCACATGATGAACTAAGACTGATGCTACAAAGAGATCTCAGTGCCTTTTGTTTCTTAAGATTTCTACTGAACCATTCCATGCATGTAAGTCTGCTTCTATTTGAGATGGATGGATGTTCTAAATAGCACACTTTGTCTTCTCTTTATTTCTCTAAGCTCTCTGTGTAGTTCCCTTGAATATAAAGGAAAATTCAGGGGAACTAAGCCCTAAGACCAATATGTTTGCTCATCAGTCAATGAAATGCTCTGGGAAACCCGAGGGTCTGGAGAAAATCAGAAGCTGAGAACAGAGTACTTCTGCAAGTCTTTCGAGTCAGGCAGGATGGGGCACGTCAGCAACGGAATGGAAATAAAATGGCAGGTCTGTGTGGTGACTTCAGTCACAGCTGAACAACCTGTCTGTCTATATATCACTGAAAACAATGTAGCCACTAGCATCAGCACTGGTACCTAAGTGCAAAATAAAACTCAAATGCATATTTACTGTTATGTTAAGAAACAAATAATAAATGAGGGAATATTTCTACACAATTTAACTGCCTACATTTCTCCAGTGCTTTACTGTTTTACATAATAAAGTCCAAAGAGTTTCCTCAAATTACCTGATTTGGTATCTTCACTAACTTCACTATCCTGTTCTTTCTCACTATTTTTTTCATTTTCTCCATCTTGAGCTTTATCACCTTCATCCATTTCATTCTCCCCTTTGTTTTCAGCCTGAAAGGGTTACAAAAGAAGAGGACAGAGAATGAGAAAAAAAATTGTCCTTTTACAAGTGATATTATCTTAGAATAACAAAAGGTTCCACTATTTTTGGGAAGAAATGGACTAGGTTCAGAAAGGTCTTGGAGAGAAAAACTGGAAAAGAAATTAATAAATTCAGAGAAATACCTTTCACTACCCTCAACTCCTGAGTGCTCACGAGACTTTAAGTCTCCAAAGCACAAAGTCCCCACCCTCTCTGCTATAAGGCTAGGGATACAGTGTCCAAAGGAATGTCAGTGGGACTCATTTTCATTATTTACTGGTTAATAACTAAACAAACAAACAAATAAATAAATGGTTAGCTGACTAGAAGGACTAAGAGCATTTAAAATGCACAGTATTGTTTAAACAACAAGGTCCTACTGTATAGCACAGAGAACTATATTCAGTATCCTATAATAAACCATAATGGAAAAGAATATAAAAAAAGAATGTATATATATATGTATAACTGAATCATTTTGCTGTACAGCAGTAATTAACACATTGTAAATCAACTATACTTCAATATACCGAAGCAGAAGTTAGGGAGTAGATAAATCTTTGCTAAATAAATAAATAAATGAAAAATATCCTGTATTATGCCTTATGAGAACTATACCTTAAACCAGCAAAGCCCAAATGGCTGATAGAATCACTTATAGTCCTCTGAGAGGGGCCCAAAAGATCAAAATAAACCCAAACTGTTATGCTGTGGAAGGTAGTGCTCTCTGGCTTGCCTGTTGTGGGAGAATTCAGACAGACTGATATTTTACCTTTTCAGGCTGCTGACCATCAGTATCTGTTTCCATTTTTTCCTCTTCAGCTCCTTCTACAAGCAAAGGAATAAAAAAAAGTAGTAGTACAATGTGGGGGAAAGTGAAAGCTATTATAAAGCTGTGAAAGTGTCTGAAATACAACTACATACAGTAATACAGACAAATCTCACAACCATAAGGTTGACATAAAATAACACATTATGTGTTTAGTATGATTCTACTAATTTAAAGTTCAAAAACAGATGAAAGTAATCCATGGTGTTAGAAATCAGGACAGTGGTTAACCAGGAAAGGGGTGGGTTCAAGAGTGGCTTGGGGTGCTGGTAATGATCTGTTTCTTGATCTTGGGGCCGCTTACATGACTGTGTTTAATTTGTGAAAATGCACTGAACTGCCCGCTGAGAGTTTTCATTTTTCTGTATGCATCAAAATTAAAGTTTAAAAACACCTTTTAAGTAAAAAAAGGCAAAAATAAAAATAATTCATTTTTAAAGATACTTAACAGTATATATTTTGAGTCAGTCAGATACTAGAGAAACAGTGCAGAGCTAGAGATTCACTGAACCTCAAGAGCATCACACTCTGGCTGGGGAGGACATAAGCCAACAAGCCCACTGTGTTTGTGTACAGATGAGACGCTGTGGGAAGCACAGAGGGTATGGCTATCTCAGTCAGGGAAGGATAATAACTGCGTGAGAATTTTCGAGGCAGACATGGCTAGGGGGTGGGGGGCGGGGGCAGTGGTAGTACTTGTATAGAGAAGGACACTTCAAAGAAAGGAGGCAAAAAGACTCAAGGGAGTAGGGGAAATTTAAGATGTGGTGAGACTATAAAAGAGACGAGAGATCAAAAGGAGGGAGATAATGCTGATAGGGGCTATATAATGAAGAGACCGGAATGTTGTGCTAAGGAGGCCTTAAATACATCCTGTAGATAAAAAGTAAACAAAAACATGATACAATCAGATAAATATTTCTGGTTTTAGAACTTTATACATAAACAAATGTTTCAAACATAATGAGGGTTTGTTGTGGTTTTAAATAAAAACATTCAAATATCCTATAGCTTAAATTTTTATATTGTCCTCATAAATTGTAAGGCTAATAGCATTTATACTCAATGAGAATATTTAAACATATTAAACAAAGATGTTTAAAACTAACAGTGTTAAAGTTACTAAATAGGAAAATCTCTATTTTTCCAATTCTCAAGAATATAATAAGATCTTCTTGCTTCCAGAATTATGGCTGAAAAGGAGCTCCAAAGGACATGATATTTTAAGACATCATGAATCTCATATCAGGTAAAAGAGCTTTTAAAGATCACCACCTTCCCCAAAATGCCCAAGGCCTACAGAACCAGAAGTGGGACCAGAGTGTGGAAGTAGTGGCACCAGGTTCTGATTATTTGGGAATTTGAAAGGGAAAGGTTGCCTGGACATATTTGCTTCTAATACCTCACCATCAGGAAGTTGAGCCCATGGACTGTCCAGCTGCAGGGCCGGAAAGGAAGCCTAGGATTCCTGCAGAGAGCCAGCCACAAGGATGGCCAATGTGATCTCAAGCCAGTAGCAACCCCTGGCTACCTGAAAAAGCAGCAGAAGCATCCTCTGCAGATAGTTTTTCCAATTCCAATTTTAGCCCAAAAGACATCAGAGTAATAAGCTCAACAAAGAGCAAACATCAAGAAAGAAAGCCACTAAGACTGAACAGAAACATTAATCAACAGATTCAGAACCTGAGGATTGCCAATATGAGATCTGTCAGACCCTCAATCTAGTGTAGCCATGGATGCAATATGTAGAGAATCATAAAGATCTCCCATCAACATGAAAGTATTAGAGATGATCAGAAATTAAAAAAAAACAAAAACCCAAGATAAAAATATTTCCTAGAAATGAAGTCAGGGTAAACAGATTAAACCAGGTGAAGAGAGAATTACAAAACTGTAAAACATATCTAAAGAAACGATCCATATATAGAATGGTACAATGGGGAATATGGAAACATGGAAAAAGATATGCCAGGCAAAACCGAATCCAAGGAATGGCGGTAGCCTTTCTGTGGTACTGTAACTCAATATAGGCATTAAGAATAGAGTATTATTAGAAGTCGATGGTAAAACATAGTGATGAAAAAGGTTTAATTCACCAAAAAATTGTTAATTTTTTATACTTTTAGGAACCTAATAAGTGTGTCAAACGGTATAAAGCAAAAACTGACTGAAAGGCAAAGAGAAAATGAAAATGTACATCATAGTAGGGAATTTGAACAAACTTGTCTCAATTAAGACATACAGTGGATGGTTCTAACATATACATGTAGAATTCTACACCTAACAATTACAGAATATATACATATTAATTTCAAGCTTACATGGAACATTAAAAAAATACTGATCACATCTTCCAGCGCGCGCACACACACACACACACAAATCAATAAAAAGTTTAATCCATTCTAAAAAAAAAACTACTGATCCCATATTAAGCCATAAAGCTAGTTTTCACAAATTTCAAAAACTCAATGGTATACAGACTACGTTCTCTCACCACAATGCAATGAAATAAGAAGTTTAAAATATAAATTTCTCTATGCTTGGAAATATAATTTTGAGAATCAGTAAAAATAGCACTTAGGAGGAAATGTAAATGTGAAATAAGCCTTCTTATTTTTACATTAGAAAAGAAATAAAGGTTCACAGTCTACAAGCTGTACATCCTTTTTAAGAAAATAGAAAAGAAAAACAGAATATAGGAGGTAGGGAGAAAAAAATTACAAGAGTAAAAAAAAATCAAAGAAAATTTAAAAACAGAGTTTAAATATATAACAGAATCATATATCTCTTCCATGACAGATCAAGAAAAGAGATGAAAGGCACAAATTAACAATATTAGGAATGGAAGAAAGACCATAACTATTGATGAAAAAGCAAAGGTCAAAAAGGAATTTGACAACAACCTACTGAAGAGGCGAAAATATTTGCAAATAATATGACTGATAAAGGGTTAATATCCAAAATATATAAACAGCTCATACAACTCAATATAAAAAAAATCCAATTAGAAAATGGGCAGAAAACCTGAATAAACATTTTCCAAAGAAGACATACAGATGGCCAATAGGCACACGAAAAGATGCTCAAAGTTGCTAATCATCAGAGAAATGCAAATCAAAACCCTAATGAGGTATCACCTCACACCTTTCAAAATGGCTCTCAACAAAAAGACCACAAATAACACATGCTGGCAAGGATGTGGAAAAAAGGGAACCATAGCACACAGTTGGTGGGAATGTAAATCGGTGCAGCCATTATGAAAAAACAGTATGGAGGTTCCTCAAAAAACTAAAAATAAAACTTCCATGTGATCTAGCAATTCCACTCCTGGGTATATATTCAAAGAAATGAAGACACTAATTCAAAAAGATACAAGCAACCCAAAGTTTGTAGCAGCAGTCACTTAACAGTGGCCAAGATATGGATACAACCTAAGTACACACCAAAGGATGAATGGATAAAGAAGATGTGGAATACACACACACAGGAATATTACTCAGCCATAAAAAACAATGAAATTTTGCCATGTGCAACAACTTGGATGGACTTGGAGGGTACCATGCTTAGTGAAATAAATCAGACAGAGAAAGACAACTACTCTATGTTATCACTTATATGAGGAATATAAAAAATAAAACTAACGAAACAAAACAGAAAGACTCACAGATATAGAGAATAAATTAGTGCTTACCAGTGAGGAGAGGGAAGGGGAGAGCGGCAAGACAGGGGTAGGGGATTAAGAGGTACAAACTATTAGGTATAAAATAAATAAGCAACAAGGACATATTTTATAGTACAGGGAATATAGCCAATATTTTATAATAACTATAAATGTATAAGCTATAAAAATATTCAATAACTGTTGTACATCTGAAACTAATATAATATTGTAAATCAACTACACTTTAATAAAAAAGTGGAAGTGACAAACTGTTCTGAAAAACTTTAGGCCAAATAAAATAGAAAAACTTGATTAAATGAACAAATTATTAGAAAACTTATTTACTAAACAGATTTGGGAAGAAAAAGAAGTACACTAACAGAAAAACTGAAATAGTTTTACAGAAACAAAAACACCACAGGTTCAGATGTTTTTACCGGGGAATTCTACTTTAAAAAAAAAAAATTTATTTTTGGCTGCATTGGGTCTTCGTTGCTGCGTGCAGGCTTTCTCTAGTTGCAGTGAGCAGGGGCTACTCTTCGTTGTGGTGCACGGGCTTCTCATTGCGGTGGCTTCTCTTGTTGCGGAGCACAGGCTCTAGGCGTGTGGGCTTCAGCAGTTGTGGCTCACAGGCTCTAGAGCATAGGCTCAGTAGTTGTGGCTCACGGGCTTAGTTACTCTGCAGCATGTAGGATCTTCCTGGACCAGGGCTCAAAGCCATGTTCCCTGCATTGGCAGGCAGGTTCTTAACCACTGCACCAACAGGGAAGCCCTCTACCATACTTTTAGGGAAAAGATGATTATAATCGTCATAAACTTTTCCAGAGAACAGAGAAAAGGGAATACCTTTTAACTCATTCTATAAGGCCAGTATAACCCTGATTCACAAATCAAGATACGGACAACAGATAAGGAATATTAGAGGACACCAGACTAAATCTCATTCATAATCACAAATGAAAAAATCCTAAACAAAATATCCAAAGACAGAAAACAGTAGTATATAAAAAAAGGCAATACATTATGACAAAATAATATGACAGTAACAGAAGAGTGATATAACATTAATATGTCTATCAACTTATTTGCTCACACACATAAAAAGTAATAAAACTCAGTATCTTTCATGACAAGCTAGCTTTCATGACAAGGGCTAAAAGGAAAGTTCCTATGCCCCCCAAAGACTGTTACTGATAATCCTACAATAAATGTCATTCTTCATGGAGAGATGCCTATAGTATTCCCTTTAAAATCAAGAGCATGACATGGATACCAGTATTACTACTTTCCTTTGATACTGCCATAGAAGTCTTGGTCTAGGTAGTCAATAAAGAAAAAGAGGGGCTTCCCTGGTGGCACAGTGGTTGAGAGTCCACCTGCCGATGCAGGGGACACGGGTTCGTGCCCCGGTCCGGAAAGATCCCACATGCCGTGGAGTGGCTGGGCCCCTGAGCCATGGCCGCTGAGCCTGCGCATCCGGAGCCTGTGCTCCGCAACGGGAGAGGCCACAACAGTGAGAGGCCCGGGTACGGCAAAAAAAGAAAAAAAAAAAGAAAAAAAAAAAGAAAAAAAAAAAGAAAAAGAAATTAAAGAGGGCTGGAAAGGAAAGAAAAAGTGGAAGTGACAAACTGTTCTGAAAAACTTTAGGCCAAATAAAATAGAAAAACTTGATTAAATGAACAAATTATTAGAAAACTTATTTACTAAACAGATTTGGGAAGAAAAAGAAGTACACTAACAGAAAAACTGAAATAGTTTTACAGAAACAAAAACACCACAGGTTCAGATGTTTTTACCGGGGAATTCTACTTTAAAAAAAAAAAATTTATTTTTGGCTGCATTGGGTCTTCGTTGCTGCGTGCAGGCTTTCTCTAGTTGCAGTGAGCAGGGGCTACTCTTCGTTGTGGTGCACGGGCTTCTCATTGCGGTGGCTTCTCTTGTTGCGGAGCACAGGCTCTAGGCGTGTGGGCTTCAGCAGTTGTGGCTCACAGGCTCTAGAGCATAGGCTCAGTAGTTGTGGCTCACGGGCTTAGTTACTCTGCAGCATGTAGGATCTTCCTGGACCAGGGCTCAAAGCCATGTTCCCTGCATTGGCAGGCAGGTTCTTAACCACTGCACCAACAGGGAAGCCCTCTACCATACTTTTAGGGAAAAGATGATTATAATCGTCATAAACTTTTCCAGAGAACAGAGAAAAGGGAATACCTTTTAACTCATTCTATAAGGCCAGTATAACCCTGATTCACAAATCAAGATACGGACAACAGATAAGGAATATTAGAGGACACCAGACTAAATCTCATTCATAATCACAAATGAAAAAATCCTAAACAAAATATCCAAAGACAGAAAACAGTAGTATATAAAAAAAGGCAATACATTATGACAAAATAATATGACAGTAACAGAAGAGTGATATAACATTAATATGTCTATCAACTTATTTGCTCACACACATAAAAAGTAATAAAACTCAGTATCTTTCATGACAAGCTAGCTTTCATGACAAGGGCTAAAAGGAAAGTTCCTATGCCCCCCAAAGACTGTTACTGATAATCCTACAATAAATGTCATTCTTCATGGAGAGATGCCTATAGTATTCCCTTTAAAATCAAGAGCATGACATGGATACCAGTATTACTACTTTCCTTTGATACTGCCATAGAAGTCTTGGTCTAGGTAGTCAATAAAGAAAAAGAGGGGCTTCCCTGGTGGCACAGTGGTTGAGAGTCCACCTGCCGATGCAGGGGACACGGGTTCGTGCCCCGGTCCGGAAAGATCCCACATGCCGTGGAGTGGCTGGGCCCCTGAGCCATGGCCGCTGAGCCTGCGCATCCGGAGCCTGTGCTCCGCAACGGGAGAGGCCACAACAGTGAGAGGCCCGGGTACGGCAAAAAAAGAAAAAAAAAAAGAAAAAAAAAAAGAAAAAAAAAAAGAAAAAGAAATTAAAGAGGGCTGGAAAGGAAAGAAGAAAATACTTATGATTTGCAGAGAATAAAACTATACACCTAGAAGAATCTGCAGAAAAGTTATTAGAAATAATGACAGCATTGCAAGGCAGTTAGCTATAAAATTAACATGCAAAATCAACTGGGTTTCGATATGCTAACAAAAATCAATTCTAGATAAAGACATATTAAAAAAAAAACTTGAATCATCTCCTAATCACAACACAAAAAGTGCCAACCATAAAACAGAAGAGAAAACTCTATTAAAATCAAGGACTTCTTTTTATTGAGATGACAAAAAGAACAAGTAATAAGAGAAAACACACGCAGCACAGCAACTAGAAGATTAGTACATCAGATTTATAAAGGAAAACATAAATACAATAGAAAAGTAAGTAAAAGACAAGAACAGTTATTTTACAGAATGACATATGACCACTAAATTTAAGATACTCAAATTAGTTATAAGAGAAATGTAATTTAAAACCATAAAAGAACATCATTTTACACCTGCTACATCAGCAGAGTCTAACACTAGGAAGGTGTTGGATCAAGTGTTACTGGTCAACTTTGGGAAAAAACTTGGAGTTTCCTAAAACAGTGTTGCTCATGTTCAAGGTTCAATGTTCCAAGATGTTCAATGCTCTTTTCTCCTTTTCTTTATTAAGAAATCTACTTTATGAAAAAATGACAACTGAATTAAAGAGAGCTTAGTGATGCATACTTCTTTTTTTTTTTTTGCGGTGCGCGGGCCTCTCACTGTTGTGGCCTCTCCCGTTGCGGAGCACAGGCTCCAGACGCGCAGGCTCAGCGGCCATGACTCACGGGCCCAGCCGCTCCGTGGCATGCGGGATCTTCCCGGACCGGGGCACGAACCCGTGTCCCCTGCATCGGCAGGCGGACTCTCAACCACTGCGCCACCAGGGAAGCCCGTGATGCATACTTCTTAACTCAGTGTGGCAACTGGTCCACCAACCACACTTCAAGTAGCACTGCATCTAAGCAAAACCCTGTATGTGTACATTGTGAGGCATGTACAAGATTGTATGTACATGCATGTCTGAAATAGAAAAACAGGAAACAACCCAAACTGCCTGTTCAACAATAAGAGAAGGGATAATTAAAATGAGTTATAATCACATACCAGAATATCTTACAGCAGTGGAAATAAATTAACTATGGTTACATGGATAATGCAACTTCATGAATAAATACTGAAAATATACTGAGTTAAAAATAAAAGTCTTAGAAGTATAAATCTACCATGTTTTCTAAAGCTTAAAAACAAACAAAATTATAACCAACATATATTAAGTACATCTCTGTGATTAAAAATTGCTTATGGGCTTCCCTGATGGCGCAGCAGTTAAGAATCCACCTGCCAATGCAGGGGACACGGATTCGAGCCCTGGTCTGGGAAGATCCCACATGCCGCAGAGCAACTAAGCCCATGCACCACAGCTACTTAGCCTGCGTTCTAAAGCCCGTGAGCCACAACTACTGAGCCCACGAACCACAACTACTGAGTCCGCGAGCCACAACTACTGAGCCTGTGTGCCACAACTACCGAGTTCACGTGCCACAACTACTGAGCTCGTGCGCCTAGAGCCCGTGCTCCGCAACAAGAGAAGCCACTGCAATGAGAAGCCCGCGCACCACAATGAAGAGTAGCCCCTGCTTGCCGCAGCTAGAGAAAGCCCGCACACAGCAACGAAGACCCAACACAGCCAAAAAATAAATAAATAAAATAAATAAATATTTTTTTAAAAATTGCTTAAAACGTAGTTGAACAATATTAAAAAATTCAGGATTCTTAGAGCTGGGAGTGGGAAGGTGAAAAGATGAGGTAAGAGGGAAACAGAGAGAAATTACTGGTAATATTCTCATTAGTTCAGATGAAATATGTAACATGCATTAAGACACATTAAAATATAACAATAAAATGACTTGAACAAAAAACCCAAATGCAGATGTTTTAAGCCCCCAAACCTCACAAGTTACTTTTTTTGAGAATCATACAGGTGTTTTATTTATTTTTAACATCTTTATTGGAGTATTATTGCTTTACAATGGTGTGTTAGTTTCTGCTTTATAACAAAGTGAATCAGCTATACATACACATATATCCCCATATCTCCTCCCTCTGGCATCTCCCTCCTACCCTCCCTATCCCACCCCTCTAAGTGGTCACAAAGCACTGAGCTGATCTCCCCTCACAAGTCACTCTTAATTGAATGTGCATTAGGCCACCTTTGCTGAGTCAACAATTACACACTGAATAAGTATTATGTGGGAGAAATGCAGTATTTTTTTTATAAAAATAATCTACATTTGAAATAACTAACCACAACCTATAGCTCTGCATTCTAAAAAGACAACACTCTCTCTCTATTGTAAGGCAAGCCAAATTTGATATCAACTCTTTAATTAGCTATGATTCCAAAATGAAGAGTTACATAATATTAATATCTATTCATATAATGATGCTGCAGTTAGAGACAGACCCTCTGTAAGGGGGAAAATCTCAGACTTTTAAGGAGATGTCTATTAAGAGTTTAATTATGAGTTGTGTATTTCTCAAGATGCTACGTGGAAGAGTATGTAAAGTGTCTTCTATCAACATTTTTTTAAAGCTGCTATTAGACATATTCTTGGGGAGAGAGAGAGAGAAAGAGAGGGAGGGAAGGAAGGAGAGAGGGTGCGCGCACGCACGCTTGTCTTTGGTCTGAATTCTGATTAGAACTGTAAACCCTGAAGAGGCTGCAGCCGCTCACATATCCCTTAATGTCATATTTTTTAAATATTTATTATTTATTTTATTTATATGGTTGCACCGGGTCTTAGTGGCGGCAGGTGGGCTCCTTAATTGTGGCATATGGGATCTAGTTCCCTGACCACGGATCGAACCCGGGACCCCTGCAATGGGAGGGTTGAGTCTTAACCACTGTACCACCAGGTAAGTCCCCTCCCTTACTGTCACCTTGTTGGTGTCAATAAATTAGAAGGTTGAGAATCTTTCCCTACAAATATATGGCCTGACCCATGTCTGCAGAGTTAATGAAAGAAGATACTAGAATGAATAAAATGAAATTCCCAACTTAAATAAGAAAGACATAACATAAACTAGTGAGCCACATGCCAGACAAAAAGAAAGAGAAAGTAAAAAAAAAAAAATCCTCTGACCAGGTAATTAATGCCTTGTCAGCCAGGGGAAAATACCAACATCACAGTTTATTTACAATTAGCTCTTTATGCTGTAGAACGGGTTGGTAAACATTTTCTGTAAAGGGTGAGATAGTAACTCTTTTCAGCTTTGCAGGCCCCACAGTCCTAGTTGCATCTACTCAACTCTGCCATAGTAGCACAAAATCAGCCACAAAAGCCGCTTGGAAATGAATGGGTGTGGTTGTGTTCCAATAAAACTTCATGGACACTGAAATCTAAATGTCATATAATTTTTGCGTATCACAAAATACTATTCTTTTGGTTTTATCCAAACATTAAAAAATGTAAAATCCATTCTCATATATTGTGGGCTAAATAAAAATAGTTGGCAACTTGGATTTGGCCCAAGAACCAAAATTTGCTAACCCCTGCTCTAGATAAATAGGATGAGTTCTGGATACAGACTAAGTACGAATCCTGTCCCCACAATTTACCAGCTCAGGTGACCCTGGGCAAGCTCCTTAGTTGACAGCGGCTTCAGTTTGCTTATGTACAAAAGGAGAATAATTATTATTTCCTTCACAAGGGTAGTGCTAAGGATTAAATTAATTATTTCATGTAAAATGCAATAACTGTCTGGCTCATAGTGAGTGCTCAATGACAATTATTAATATCAGAAAGTTCAGTTGGCTGGACCCAGGCCCTATCTCTCTATTAACATGAGCCCTTTCCCTGGCCTTTGGCACTGCTTCAGGGACAACAAAGGGCTCTCATTCTTCCCGGGACTGCCAAAGATCCTTCCCAATCTGGTTTGTTATCTGACTTACCCTCCCCATGTGATCTTTTCTGTAAAGGACCAGTTAGTTTTATAAAATGACCTGCCCATGTCCCATTCTCTTAAAATGTTACTAATGGGTCAGGGATACATGACCAATCTGATCGACAAGGGGTCAGCAAACGATGGCTGCTTTTGTAAATAAAATTTTATCAGAACACAGCTGAGCTCATTTATTCAAGTATTGTCTATGGATGCTTTTGCACCACAAAGGGAGAATTGAGTAGTTGCGACAGAGACCGTGTGGTCTGCAAAAGCCTAAAGCTTTTACCATTTGGCCCTTTATAGAAAAAGTTTGCTAACCTCTATGATAGAAAATTCATGCTAATATGATAGTCCTGCTTATGAACAAAGATACTCTGGAGACACTGTCGGACTCTCAAGGTCTCAACTTTAATGTTGGAAATTGAGGGACACTGGTGGTGAGACGCGAGGGTGGCCTCATATGATCCCTGACTCAAGGTTTTCATGTCCTTGTATGAACCCCTTCTCTTGAGTGTAAGTAGCATCTGTGATTTGTTTCTAGCCACAACAGAATACAGCAAAGGTGACAGGATGTTAGTTTATATAAGACCCTGTGCTGTTACTTGCTCTGGAGACTCCCCTTGCTGGCTTGATGAAGTAAGCTGCCATGCTGGGGAAGCCTAAATGGCAAAGAACCCTGGGTGGCCCTAGGAGCTGAGGGAAGCTTCCAGCTGACAGTCAGCAAGAAATTGAGGCTTTCCGTTCTACAACTGGAAGTAAATGAATTCTGAGAACAGGAGTGACCTTGGAGGTGGATTCTTCAACAGATGAGAATGTAGTCCACCCACCTTGATTGTAGCCTTTTGAGATCCTAAGCAGAGGACAAGTTAGGCTGTGCACAGACTTCTGACTCACAGAAACTATGAGATAATAAATATATCTTGTTTTAAGCCACTAATTTTGTGGTAATTTGTTATGCAGCAATAGATAACTACTATACCTCCTAAACTTTTGAATGAACCTCAACCAAGGGTGAGAAGCAAATTATCTAGCATCCATGATAACAATGTCTTCAGAGACTACAAATAGAAAATGGTCTCATCCACCAGACTATTTGGTTTCCAGTCACCACCCCTTTCTCCTAGCTTCTGCAATGCCGTGCGCTTTTCAGTCTAGTAATAATATGGTTAGCAAAACCAAAATGAGGAGAGAGAGAGAGAGAGAAAACCATTCCCTAAAGAGTTGAGGGAACTGGAAAAGTTAGCTTTGAGGAGAGAATTAAATGCTTGCAAAATACCTGCCTTTAATAAAGTATGTTATGAATAAGTAATGATGCTTTTTAAAAAGAATTATGATTATTTGGTGAGAATACTCTCCATTTCCTACACATCATCTGTAAACTGCCAGCAGTTACTTCCTAAAACAGACAGAACCACGTTACTTCTACTCTCTGGCATCTTCTCAAAGTCTACAAGGTAAAAGCCCTTCAAAATCAGCCCCAAACCTGCAAAGCTGCCCTTGGTTACAGTACCTGCTCCCCACAGACTTTTTTGTACTATTTTCAGAATATGACACCTATGTTCATTCCTTCTTCCTTTTTCATTATTGTTTAAAAGGTCATGTCCTTGGTGCAGCCTTCCCTAACTGACCCAAGCATAAATCGTGTTTCCTCCACATGTGCCACTACCTATAGCTGTAGTTCTTTTCTATAATGATACACCCCCTCCCCCACCATAAATATTCTTCAAGGACAGGGTGATTATTTAATTCAGTGATTCACAAAGTGTGGTCTAGGTACCCTGGGGGTTCCCAAGGTCAAAACTATTTTCATAGCAACACAAAGATTTACTTGCCTTTTCACTCTCATCTCTCACAAGTGTGGCGTATGGCTTTCCAGAGGCTGCATGATGAAGTCAGCTATAGAAATGTGCACCTATGTATTATTTTTTAAAAGTTTCCCAGTACCAATTTTTAAACTTTTTTTAAAAAAAATAAATTTATTTATTTATTTGTTTTTTTATTTTTGGCTGTGTTAGGTCTTCGTTGCTGTGCATGCGGGCTTTCCCTAGTAGCAGTGAGCGGGGGCTACTCTTTGTTGCAGTGCACATGCTTCTCACTGCGGTGGCTTCTCCTGTTGCGGAGCAGGGGCTCTAGGCGCGCAGGCTTCAGTAGCTGTGGCACACGGGCTCAGTAGTTGTGGCTCACAGGCTCTAGAGCGCAGCCTCAGTCGTTGTGGTGCACGGGCTTGGCTCCTCCGCGGCATGTGGGATCTTCCCGGGCCAGGGATGGAACCCATGTCCCCTGCACTGGCAGGCAGATTCTTAACCACTGTGCCACCTGGGAAGCCCTCCCACTATCAATTTTTAATATAGTAAATGTCAACAGATATAATCCAAATAAACTGAAGAAGCATTTTGGGTTCCTTGATATTTTTAAAAAGTCAAAGAAGTCCTGAGATCAAAACATTTTAGAAATCTGAGTCCAATAATTTTTGTCTTCCCAGGGAAGGAGAGAATGGTAGGAACTCATTCAACACTTCTGGGAGACTAATCATGTCATTCCCTGTATTAAAGTTCAAACGTTCCAAAAAGCTGGCAATATACAGTCTAACCAGGCTCGCGAGCCTTGTATCAAACTCTCTATAACCTAGCTCCAACTACCTCTGTAAGCTGTTCTCTTTCTACATCCTTATTTGAACTTTGTATTGTGGCCAACCTGGTTTACTTCCTGCCATTTGAACAACCTTCCATTTCCATCTCTGTGCCTTTGTTCATATCCTTCTACAGAATTGAATACTGTATTTGTTCCAATCAGGCTCAGTGATCAGTGACATTCTAAACCTCTTTTTTCAACATTCAGCTCAAATCCTACTTTCTTTGTGAAGTCTTCTTTAGCTTAAAATTACACGTCCCATTGTGTTCATTCTTACAGCACTTCCTATCTACAGTCCTCCTTGAACAATTAATAGTATATACTTCATTCTATCGCCAATCCTCCAACACTGAATTATTTTTCCATGTATATGTAACTCATCACAAAAAATAGCCCCAATTATTAGAGGGTATTTCGTGTGTCTTACATAACTGCCTGACAGCAAGAGAGCTATATCAAGTAACTGATATAGTTATACCTGATTTGATCAAAAAAAAAAAAAAAAAAAGTCACCAAAGGCAGACAATTGTATTACATAAGGGAAGCCAATTCGTGTGTCTTACATAACTGCCTGACAGCAAGAGAGCTATATCAAGTAACTGATATAGTTATACCTGATTTGATCAAAAAAAAAAAAAAAAAAGTCACCAAAGGCAGACAATTGTATTACATAAGGGAAGCCAATTTCTTCCTAAAAATTCTTATCCTACCATCTAATAAATATGATTCATTAGGCAAGCCACTTAAATCCTAGCTAGTCCTTAGAGGTTAAATGTCCTATTGTGAGCTGCTCAGAAGTCTGAATTTCTATTTCAATGCCTCTTGAAATAGATCTGAAAGCCCTTCAAATAAAACAGTGACAAAGGGAAGAGAGAAGCCCACTCCACATGACGTAGTCAAAGATCAAATACTGATCCACTTTTTCCTGAGGTTCACTAGCCTAGCATGTTTTCACACATTGGTGTTTTAGAACTGCCTGATTTTAAAGATGTTATGGGAATCCTCAGGGTGAGAAGAATGAGGCTATTTATATGCTGTGAATAGTATCTGAGGCAAGAATTGTAACAGTCACTTCTGGGCTTTATGTTCCTAGAAAGTGACCTTTTCAACATTATTATTATCAGGATGCTCTTAATCTCCTGATGGACTCCAGACTAGTTCTTAACCTTCTCGAAAACGAAGAGTAATGAGTTGGGTTCTTCTACACAGAGCTGTGACAAATTATTCAAAATACACTCCTTGGAGTCCTGTATGCCATAAGGTTAATCCACTCACTGATATAGAAGAATCTTCTCTGAACGTTCTATTTGTGATTCAATTTCCCTAAAAGCATCAATGAACTTAATCTTTCAAATTCCTCTAAACCAGAATTAAGATACAGACAGTAAATCTACTCAGTAGCAAATATAAATAAATAAAATAAAACCAATACTTGAGGCTAGGAAATACAAATGGAGGGTACAATAATAAGTATCTGACAGACTCTTGACAGGTTTTTAAATATACATATACATTCTAACTCTCTAGGGGGAAGGGCTGATGACCTAAAAGGGGCTGAGAGTCATTCCGTTATGATATTTATTTAGGTAAATGCTATTCTTAGGAGACACATGCTGAATTATTTAGGGGGTACAAAGAATCATGATGTCTACAACTTACTTTGAAATAATTCACCAAAATAATAATAAAATAAAAATTATTTATTAGATTCCTAGATAAAAATGGCAAAATTGAACCTAAGTGGTAGGCATATGAGATTTCACTGTGCTATCCTATCAACATTTCAGTAAGTTTGGCTACAAGTAAACAGGTTATCAGAAAGGCTATTTTGTTTAGTCTCCAGGTCAAATAAAAAAAAATTAATGAAGCTCTTTAATAAAAGGCTTAGTGATAAAATTTAAAAAATCTTTAATATTCAAACATATTACATATGTTATTTGAAAAATAAATCAAATTTAACAATTCCTAGATGGGGTCTATTCTCAACCTAGTAGAATAAAACTTAAAAACATAGGTCAGACCCTGACACTCTTCTGCTCAAAACCCTCATTTGGCTCCACCTCAGAGTAAACATTAAAATGTTACAATGGCCCACAAGGCCCCTCATAATCTCCCTTGACCTCCTCTACCCTGCAATTCAGCTACCTGCCCAGGATTCTCCTTGCTATTCCTCAACTATGCCAGGCAGCTTCTGTCCAGCAGCCTGTATACTGGCTGCTCCCAATGCTTGGAACCCTTTGACCTTAGATGTCTACACAGTTCCCCCTTCCTTGCCTTCCACTTACATCTTTGCTCAAATGTCACTTTCTTAGTGAGACATTCATTCCCTGACCATTTAAAACTGCAATTCCCCACACTTCACTCTTATTGACAGGTCCCTGCTCTATTTTCACCATGCCACTTACCAGCCAACACACTCTTTCTACATATTTACATTTAATTTATACATTCTAAGTTTTACATATTAGACGCCTGTCCGTCTTCCACCTATAAAGTCCAGGGCTTCCCTGGTGGCGCAGTGGTTGAGAATCCGCCTGCCGATGCAGGGGACACGGGTTCGTGCCCCGGTCTGGGAAGATCCCACATGCCGCGGAGCGGCTGGGCCCGTGAGCCATGGCCGCTGAGCCTGCACGTCCAGAGCCTGTGCTCCGCCACGAGAGAGGTCACAACAGTGAGAGGCCTGCATACCACAAAAAAAAAAAAAAAAAAAAAAAGTCCACAAGGGCAGGAATTTTGGTTGGCTTTGTTTACCAGTACCCTAGCACCTAGAACACAATGAGACGCCATGATAACACAACATATTTACAGTCTTATTTATCTCTCAGTTAAAAGGGGAAAAAAAGTTTAGCTTAAAACTGATATCCCATCTAAGAATGATTATGTGGTATGGGCTCATACACCGAATTTTGCTGTGAGTTTCTCAGCACTTAATCTTGTATAGATGAAACATCCACAGTCACTCTTGCCTGTCTCTTTACGCAGAGCCTAGGTTTTCAGGAGGGCCGGTCTTTTCCTATTGCATTTGCCATAGTATATAACGTAATACATACAATGGAGCTATTAGACCTTTAATGATCCTTGTTCAATGAATGAAAAATACACAAACATACCTACATATTTTACTTCTGGCAGCATGCTACAGGGAAGAAAGGTTGAGCTTTGGGGTCAGAGACATTTAGGTTCAAATTTTACCCCATTCTTAACAAGCATGCCAATGTAACCTGCCAACACCTTAGTTTCCTTGCTTCTACTTAATAACAATGCCACTTTCTCCAAAGGGTTGTCCTGAAAAGAACCTTAAATGACGAAACAGAAAACCCCTATATAATGTGTGACACACATGGGTACTGAGAAAGAAATGTTGGTTTCTGATGACTTCTAAGCAATGTTTAAAACTTCTCTTCATTTCTTTGGTCTTAACTTCTCTCACCTTCCCCTATAACCAAAAGCAAATAAAATCTCATAATATTTTTAGGTTAAATAAAAAAGGTCTCAAACATCAGTATTATTTTTTCTATTCCTACAATGGTCTCTGGTCAAACAAAAAACCATACAAACTTAGAGAAATCAGTAGATACTAATCAATGATTACAGTGTTAAAAGACGCTAAACTAAGGAAACTCCTGGGACTTCCCTGGTGGTGCAGTGGTTAAGAATCCGCCTGCTAATGCAGGGGACATGGGTTCGAGCCCTGGTCCGGGAAGATGCCTCATGCCGTGGAGCAACTAAGCCGAGCACCATTAACTACGGAGCCTGCACTCTAGAGCCTGTGAGCCACAACTACTGAGCTCACACGTTGCAACTACTGAAGCCCGCGCACCAAGAGCCCATGCTCCACAAGAGAAGCCACTGCAAAGAGAAGCCCGCGCACCGCAACGAAGAGTAGTCCCTGCTTGCCACAACTAGAGAAAGCCCACGTGCAGCAATGAAGACCCAATGCAGCCAAAAAAAAAAAAAAAAAAAAAAAAAGGCAGTACCAGCATTAGAAAACAATTCATTAAAAAAAAAGAAACTCCTTTTGATAACACTTACTTCCCTAAATAATTCCCATGAGAAGTCTCCTAATAAATGAAAAATAAGGTGTTTCAGACCTAGTGTTCACCTATCTTAACTTTTATTTCACCAAATACTTCCCCCAAAATCCACAATAAAAAGTTAGATAGGCTAATGAGAGAAATCCAGTCTTGTATTTTGTAAGGAAACTTATTTATTATTTCCCATATTATCTTTTACCATCATTAATACATAAAAGTTACTAGTGTAACTATAAATTAAGTATCACAATAAAAAGTGTGATTAATCTACCACCCAGGCACAATATTACCTTGATAAGGAAACCTACATCATTCTATCGCAAATCTGTGTGCTATGTAATAAGGCACTATTTTGTTATATAAAGTGTAAGTTTAAATGTAAATTTGATACTTCCTTTCTTTGAACTCTGAACTTGTAATGTGGTTCAGAAAGATAGGAGATATACTATTGACTCCCCACTACAACTTTGCTGAGCCAGTTCTACAGGGAGCACCATTTGTTGTTTCCTAATTTATTCTATTAGTCACAGTCCAATATAAGTCACTTTAACTGTAATAGGCCAGCATTAGTTATAGAATTCTGTCTACAACTCATTTAGAAATATTCATATTAGCCTGGTATTCTCCTTAACCCTTATTAAATGGTAAAAGAACCCAAATTCTATTGCTGCAACTAGTGAGTATACACTGCACTTCAGAAAGGTTACCTGATAGGCCACCTCCAGGTGCTACGAATGAAGTTTACTGTTCATGCCATTCAAAGAATCACCTTGTAGTCTCCAGTGCTTCCTGCAGCAGTCTGATACAAGCTTTACAAATCATACATTCACTAATGAATGATTTCATTAGTGAAATCTTCATTTCAGGAAAATCTAGCCCCACAGGACTAAGGTTGCTAGATTTTTTTTTTTTTTGGTCTTCTTTTAAATCCCACTAAACTAGAAATGGTCAGCTTCGCAACCTGTTTCTTAACCACTAATCTTTTATGGTATCATCTACCAAAATTTTTAAAACAGATTTACATGTAAAACCATGTCCCGGATTTTGCAAAGTACAGAAACTTCTTTGAATCAAATAAGGCGGCTTTGCCAACCTTTTTCAATTCCATGACCACAGGGAACCAAAAGACCCTACAAATGAACCAAAAACACACAAAAAAAGTTGAGGAAAGTAAGACCTTTCCCAGGCATTCAATAGACCCAGGTTTTTCCTGGCGTGAGCTGGGCACTGCCTCATGGTGCAGAATCAACAAAAAGCAACAGAGATGTGGCTTGGTTTGCTAATTTCAGCCTCCATCTAAGAGAAAGGAAAATAAGTGAGTTTTCAAACTAAGAAATACTGTGGATACTGTAAATTACTTTTTAACTCAAAGCCTTGGTACTCTGGATTAGTAACCAATATTAAGAACAGTTAGGTCAATAATTTGTTCTGAAGACTAGAGTGAGAGGTTTGATTAATCTGAAAATCTGTTTCCATTATCTGCAAAATGAAACTGCTAGACTGACACTTTCAAGAAAGTAGAGAAAACAACAGAGGTAGGCCCTATGCAAACTCATGGAAACCCTAAGATTTTAGGCTAGAAGAGACCTTACTGGTACCTACTCAAACAATCTAGAATAGAGCACCAGGAGTTCAGACGGTATCATCTGTGGCATACTGGCTGACAATTTAAATTTTTACTTCATATTATCTTTATCCTATAAGAATAAATGAAAAAGACAAAATCACTGCAGCTGAAGCATAGGTTGTATAAATTTCATACAACCGATACAAAGTCAGAACTATTAGGCAAGATGACAACAATAAATCTTTAGCCTGAATTATTCTTCAGAAATTGTTTCATGATGAATGAAAAAAATTAATGAACAACGTAAGAAATGTTGGAAATACACTACTGATAATTGTATATAAAACAGTATTTTTACTGTATTTTAGTGTGAAAATTACCCTCTTATAATATATAGGAACACTTCTTGTTTGAGAAATCAAGTACTGCTTATGAAGCTACTTTATTAAAATTCTACTCCTCCTCAAGGTCAATTAAACAAAAACAGACAGAAGTCCTTACTAGCAAAAATATCATTTGTCCAATATCACGGACTGGCATAGCTAAACAACACATTGTAGAGAGTATCTAACCATCTCTTTCTTATTACAGATGAGAGAACTCAGAGGTAATGAACTCAGAGCTTTTTAAAGTCCTGTGACTACACAGGGCAGAACCAAAGGTAGAACCGTGTCTGTAAAATCCTAAAATCCAACAAACAATATGCTGTCTGTAAAACACCCAGTTTACATCCAAAGACAAACTGCAAGTAAATTAAAGAAAAAAGAAATTCCATGAAAACACAGCAACCAAAAGACAGCTGGAGTGGTATGCTAACATCAGATAAAACAGACTTTTAAACAAAAAATGTTACAAGAGAAAAAGAAAGATATTATATAATGATAAAAGGGTCAACCCATCAAAAAGATACAACAATTATAAACATACATGCAACTAACAACAGAGTCTCAAAATATATGAAGCAAAACCAGACAGAACTGAAGGAAGGAATACAGTCCACCCACAATGGTTGGAGATTTCAAGACATTTCAAAAAGGATGGAACAACTAGGAAAAAAGATAAAGAAGCAGACAACTTGAACAACACTATAAACCAGCCACACCAAACATACACAAAAGACACCATTCAATGATAGCAAAATATGAAATGAATATTTTCACCAGGACAGACAATATGTTAAGCAACAAAACAGGTCTCAATAAAATTTAAAAAATAGAAATCACACAAATTATCTTCTGTGAATAAAATGGAATGAAACTAGAAATTAATAACAGAAGAAAATCTAAAAAATTCACAAATTGGTACAAGTAAACAACATGCTGTTTTATTTTTTTAAGAAACTATTTTCTATCAACCTTTTTCCATTTTAAGAGTTTGTGGAAGAAAGGTTAAGACCACTGAGTGGTTTAAAAAACATACTCTTAACCAACCAATGGGTCAAAGAAGAAATCACCAGGGAAACTGCAAAATATTTTGAGAAGAACGAAAACAAAAACGAAACATATGAAAACTTACGGAATGCAGCAAAAAGAGGGATATTTATATAGCTATGGAAGTCTAACATTATCTACGTTAATAAAGAAGAAAGATCTCAAATCAATATCCCATCTTCCAACTTAAGGCACTATTAAAAGAAGAGCAGGGCTTCCCTGGTGGCGCAGTGGTTGAGAGTCTGCCTGCCGATGCAGGGGACACGGGTTCGTGCCCCGGTCCAGGAGGATCCCACATGCCGCGGAGTGGCTGGGCCCGTGAGCCATGGCCGCTGAGTCTGCACGTCCGGAGCCTGTGCTCCGCAATGGGAGAGGCCACAAGTGAGAGGCCCGCATACCGGAAAAAAAAAAAAAAAAAAAAAAAAAAAAAAGAGCAAACGTAACCAAAAGCAAGAGAATGAAATAATAAAGATCAGAGTGATGATAAATTAAGAGAATAGAAAAACAATACAGAGAACCACTGAAATCAAAAGTTGGTTCTTTGAAAAGATTAAATTGACAAGCCTTTTTCTAGACTGATGAAGGAAAAAAAAAAAACTGAACCAAATTACTATTATCAGGAATGAAAATGGAAACACTACCAACCTCACGGAAATAAAAAGGAATATAGGGCCTTCCCTGGTGGCGCAGTGATTAAGAATCCACCTGCCAATGCAGGGGACACTGGTTCGAGCCCTGGTTCAGGAAGATCCCACATGCCGCAGAGCAACTAAGCCTGTGCGCCACAACTACTGAGCCTGCGCTCTAGAGCCTGCGAGCCACAACTACTGAGCCCACACACCACAACTACTGAAGCCTGCATGCCTACAGGCCATGCTCTGTAACGAGAGAAGCCACCGCAACGAGAAGCCCGTGCACTGCAACGAAAAGTAGCCCTCACTCACCACAACTAGAGAAAGCCCACGTGCAGCAACAAAAACCCAACACAGCCAAAAACAAATAAATAATTTAAAAATTTTTTAAAGGAATATAAAAGAACATTATGAACTTTAAAAAAAAACGCAGCTCTACCAAGATATAATTCATACACCATATGATCAACTCATTAAAATGAGTACAATTCAATGAATTTTAGTATCTTCCCAGATATGTACAACAATCACTACAGTAAATTTCAGAACATTTTCATCACCTCAAAGAGAAACCCCATACCCTTTAGCTATCATCCCCCTTTAGCCCTGTTCCTCCCAACCCTAAGCAGTCATTAATATACTTTCTGTCTCTATAGATTTACCTATTCAGGACATTTGATATAATTGGAATTACATACTATATTGTCTCTTTTTACTGGCTTCTTTCACCTACCATAATGTTTACAAGGTTCCTCCATGATGTGGCATATGTTAACACTTCATTCTATTTTATGGTCAAATAATATTCCACTGTATACCACATTTTGCTTATCCATACAGTTGATGGATATCTGAGTTGTTTCTACTTCGGGTTTTATGATTTTGTGTGTGTGTGTGTGTGTGTGTGTGTGTGTGGTGAACAAACTTGATAATCTACAAATTCCTAGAAAAACACAAACTACCAAAACTGTTTCAAGAAGAAAAAGAATAGACTTTCTATAGCAAGTAAACAGATTTTCTATCAGTAGTCAAAAAACATTTTAAATACAGCCACTAAAGAAAACAGTATGGCGGTTCCTCAGAAAACTAAAAATAGAATTACCATATGATCCAGCAATCCCACTCCTGGGCATATATCCAGAGAAAACCGTAATTCGAAAAGACACATGCACCCCAACGTTCACTGCATCACTATTAACAACAGCCAAGACATGAAAACAACTTAAATGTCCACTGACAGATGAATGGATAAAGAAGATGTGATACATAAATACAATGAAATACTACTCAGCTGTAAAAAAAAGAATGAAGTAATGCCGTTTGCAGCAACATGTATGGACCTAGAGATTATCACACTAAGTGAAGTAAGTCAGAAAAAGACAAATACCATATGATAACACTTATATGTGAAGTCGAAAATACGACACAGATGAACTTTATCTATGAAACCAACAGATTCATGGACACAGGGAACACACTTGTGGTTGCCAAGGGGGAGGGAATTGGGGGAGGGATGGAGTGGGAGGTTGGGGTTAGCAGGTGTAAGCTATTATATACAGAATGGATAAACAACGGGGTCCTACTGTATGGCACAGAGAACTACATTCAATATCCTATGATACACCATAATGGAAAAGAATATTAAAAAAATAATATATGTATAATGGAATCACTTTGCTGTACAGCAGAAAATAACACATTGTAAATCAACTATACTTCAATTAAAAAAACATTAAAAAAGAGCATAGGACTTGAAGGATTCACATACAAGTTCTATCATTTAAAGAAGAACAAACACCAATACTTCTTTAACTCTTCCAAAAGTTAGAACAATTTCTAAAGCATTCTTAGAAGTTAGTATTACCCTGATACCAAAACCAGACAAAGATACCACAAGAAATAAAAAGTACTAACCAATATCCCTTATGACTATAGATGCAAAAATCTTTAATATAATACTAGCAAACCTAATCTAACAGAATATTACATGGATTAGTCACATTGATCAAGTGCGATTTATCTCAGAAATGCAAAGGTGGTTCAACAGGTGAGACTCAATTAATATGTAACACATAAATATTTACTTATGGAATAAAGTAAAAATACCACACAATCATCTCAATTGATACATTAAAAGCAGCTGATGAGAACTTCCCTGGTGGTCCACTGGTTAAGACTCTGCACTTCCACTGCAAGGGGCACGGGTTCAATTCCTGGTCAGGGATCTAAGATCCCGCATATCGTGCGTGCAGCAAAAACAAAACAAACAAAACAAAACAAACAAAAAAACCCCAGCAGCTGACGAAATCCAACATCCTTTCATGATAAAAACACTTAACAAAATAGAAACAGAAGGGAACTTTCTAAAGTTGATAAAAGGCATCTATGAAAATCGAACATATAACATCATACTAATGATAAAATGCTAAAAGCTTTCCCCCTAAGATCAGAAAAACAATTTCATTTACAACATTCAAAATAATAAAATACAAAGGAAAAGATTTAACAAAGGAAACACAAGACTAAAAACTTCAAAACAGTGCTTAAAGAAATTAAAGACCTAAAATAAATGGAAAGACATCCGATGTTCATTGCTTGAAAGACTTAACACTGTTGAGATGGCAATACTCCCCAAACTGAAGGCAAATAAAAATCACAATAAGATACTATTTCACATACACCTAGGCTGGGTATTTTTTTTTTAAAGGGAAGGGGAAAACAAGTGTTGGCAAGGATGTGGAGAAATCGGAACCTTCATACATTCCTAGTGGAAACAAAATAGTAAAACCACTGTGAAAACAGCTGGATAGTTCCTCAAAAAGTTAAATAAAGAATTACCACTTGATTCAGTAGTTCCACTCCTACATACCCAAGAAGCAGAAAATCACCAAGTAACCTGTACATGAATGTTCATAACAGCATTATTCAAAAGAACGAAAAAGTGGAAACAATACAAATATCCATGAACTGATTAACAGATTAGTAAAATGTGGTATATCCACCCACATACATTATTCAGCATAGTACTGAATTACACTATACCATGGATGAACTTTGAAAACACTACGCTACCTGAAAGAAGTCAGGCACAAAAGGCCACACATAGTATGATTTCATTTATAGGAAATATCCAGAATAGGCAAATCCATAGAGACAGAAAGCAGAGTAATGGTCAACAGAGCTAAGGAGAGAAAAAATGGGAAGTGACTGCTTAATTGGTATGGGGTTTTTCTTTTGGGGTGACAAAAATGTGACAAAATATTGTGAATTTACTAGAAGCCACTGGATTATATACATTTAAGTGATTAAAATGAAGAATTTTATATGAATTTTATTTCAATTTAAAAATCACCCATAACAACAAGAAACTTAAACCTACTCAGCAACATACAAATTAAAATAACCACAAAAGTCCTTTCTGAATTCTTATGTCTATATGCTCAAAACCTAGATCTAAAAACAGGCATCAGATACCTCACAACTGTGATATTATGAACAGTTATGAGGGGACTTCCCTGGTGGCACAGTGGTTAAGAATCCATCTGCCAATGCAGGGGAAATGGGTTCGATCCCTGGTCCAGGAAAAGGCCACATGCCGTGGAGCACTAAGCCCGTGCACCACAACTACTGAGCCTGCATTCTAGAGCCCACAAGGCACAACTACTGAGCCCATGCACCACAACTACTGAGGCCCGCATGCTCTAGGGCCCGCATGCTGCAACTACTGAAGCCCGCGCACCTAGAGCCCATGCTCCGCAACAAGAGAAGCCACCGCAATGAGAAGCCCGCATGCCACAATGAAGAGTAACCTCCGCTAGCTACAACTAGAGAAAGCCTGCACGCAGCAACGAAGACCCAACACAGCCAAAAATAAAACAAAAATAAAAACAGTTATCAGACAATTTTAAAAATTCTAGGGCTTCCCTTGTGGCGCAGTGGTTGAGAGTCCGCCTGCTGATGCAGGGGACACGGGTTCGTGCCCCGGTCCGGGAAGATCCCACATGCCGCGGAGCGGCTAGGCCCATGAGCCATGGCCGCTGAGCCTGCGCGTCCGGAGCCTGTGCTCCGCAACGGGAGAGGCCACAACAGTGAGAGGCCCGCGTACCGCCAAAAAAAAAAAAAAAAAAAAAAAAAAAAATTCTATCATAAAAGGAAGAGATAAAAAAATCATACATTAATTTTTTATGATGCAAGTTTCTACTGATCATTGTACTCACTCTTAAGTGCAAGCAGACCCAATTATTCTAGCAAGCTGATAGGAAAATACAACATCTATTATCCCTGTCCTTGAGGGCAGCAGTGACTCACCAAGCTTCTCTGGCTCATCTGGCCCTGTGCCTGCAATGCAGCTGCTCTCCAAACCATAGGTGGGATCCACTTTCCCAGAGGCTCGTGCTGCTTCTTGTACTTTTTTGACGTGAGCTTCCACCAATTCCAGTGGTACCTCCTCCCGGACTCGAGAAAACTCTTCTGTTTAAGAATAAAAATGGAACAGTGATCTGGTTTTGCATAAATATTTGCTTCAATGAAAACTAGGTAATCTGACACATTAGTGTATCATGTGTAACCTAGTGACCTTTTTGGAGACTCGATCTGATCTACCCCAGCAAATCAAGAGGGCCAAAGGAGATAAACATGTACAGTAATGAAATTCTATGACTCTATGTTTTACCTTACATGTCACAGTGTCTTACTATATAAACAGGAGATCTTTAAATTTCTATTAGTAACAATCAAAACTGCTATCCAGGGACTTCCCTGGCAGTCCAGTGGTTAAGACTCCACGCTTCCACTGCAGGGGGCCTTGGTTCGATCCCTGGTTGGGGAACTAAGATCCCGCATGCCACAAGGTGCGGCCAAAACTAAATATTTTTAAAATAATAAAAAAGAATAAAAACTTGCTGCCCAAATTTCATCTAACTCTACTGGCTTTTAATCAAGACAACAATAAGGATAAAACAACCAGAAAGTCAAGAAAGAGTTCTATGGTATGAGAAAATTCTAATTAGAATTAATGTAATCCAAGAATGTTAAATGACTCCTTTTTGCCAATTATATCAAGTTCTTAATGAATCACAAAACATACCATTAAAAACCTGTTTTGTCCCTCTAAATTCTTAATAAATGCTCTTAGTTTGAAAATTATTATATTTTAAGTGTTTTAGTTTAAAATGTTATAATACTTCAAATACAGCATGGTATCTTCAAGGGGTAATATCTGATTTTTTTTTGTTATTTACATAACTGAAATGAATGTAACAGCCAATAACACTTAAATCTGAGATAAAATTTGCATGAAAGGAAGTATTAAACCATCATCTGAAATTGTTACTCTGGTGAGATGGCTTAAGAAAGTTCATACCCAAAGCTGCTCTGGCTGCAGCAGATGCCACACGAGGATCCACCACAGATGCCAAAAAAGCAACAGTGCTCATGACTGGGTTTCCTGACTGACTGAAGGGGACAGGCTGGTAGGCCAGGGGCCCCAGGGAAGCATCAGAATTCTCAAGGTATGGGTCCTCAATGGGAAGCCTCAAAAAGTGGAGGATGCATTCATCCTGCGTGCGACTTCCAACATGTTCTGACACTTTGTTCCAATCATCCTTATACATCTCCAGAGCCTATAATGGAAAAAAACAGGAGCTTTAATATCAGGTAACAAGGAAGTATTTAGTGACATCAGAAGCCTGTGACTCTTCTTTAGTTAGACTTTAAAAACAATAATGAAAATGGTTATACTGTTCATAAGAAAATAGGTAGCTATGATTGCTTTCATTACTATATTAAATTCTCAGTCAAGAAAAATAAATAAAAGGCATGCATATTATAAAGGAAGAACAAGTGGTTTTTATTAATACACACATGATTGTTTATATAGGAAATCCTACAGAATCTACAAAAAAAGGTATTAAACTAAAAAGTTTAGCCAGGTCACCAGTTAAAAGGATAATAGAAAAACTCAATTATATTTCTATATTTACTAGCAATGAAAATTTTTTAATTGGAAAAACGTATTTAAAATAGCACAGGGCTTCCCTGGTGGCGCAGTGGTTGAGAATCCGCCTGCCGATGCAGGGGACACGGGTTCGTGCCCTGGTCTGGGAAGATCCCACATGCCGCGGAGCAGCTGGGCCTGTGAGCCATGGCCGCTGAGCCTGAGCGTCCGGAGCCTGTGCTCCGCAACAGGAGAGGCCACAACAGTGAGAGGTCCACGTACCACAAAAAAATAAAAAAAAATTTTAAAAAGTTAAAAAATAAAAAATAAAATAGCACAAAAATGAAATACTTAGGAAAAAATATAATGAAGAATGTATAAGACCAATATGCTGGAAAAAATAAAACATGCTGAGAAATCAAAGACCTAAATAAATGAAGAGATATGCTGTGTTCATTAATTAGAAGTCTCAATATTGTTAAGATTGTCAATTCTCTCCAAACTGAACTACAGATTCAACACAATCCCATTCAAACATTTTTTTTTGTTAAAAATTATGAAACTGATGCTAAAATTCATAGAGTACACACATTTCTAGTGTAAAAATTTTAAACTTTTCAGAGAAAATGCTGAAAAACTCCAACAAAAACAGTAAAAGCAGTCTCCAAGGGGGAGAGGGATAGAACGGCATGAAGGAAGCCACAAATAGGTGGTGCTGAGAAAGTCAAGGAATGAACTGGGTAAAAGAATCTCTTGGGGAGCTACTGTAGCTACCAAAGTTACTACTCTCACATGGTTCTATCTACAGCCATGACTCTCCACCAGGGGCAATTGTGTCTCCTTAGGGACATTTGGCAGTGGCTGGAGACATTCTGGGTTGACACAATTGGAAAGGTGCTACTGGCATCTAGTGGGTAGAGGCCATGGATGCTGTTAAAAATTCTACAGTGCACATAAGAGCCCCCACAACAAAAAAGGTATCTGGCCCAAAATCTTAATAGTGGCGTGGCTAAAAACCCTACTGCAGAGCCTGATTTGCTAATACTGTGTTAAGATGAGTTCACCATGATGATGGTTCTCTCCATGTTTATTGCCTCAGTGAATTCTTTTCTAATTTTTTATTTTAATTTTATTTTTTGGCCATGCCATGAGGCATGTGGGGTATCTTGGTTCCTTGAACAGGGACCGAACCCACACCCCCTGCATTGGAAGTATGGAGTCTTAACAACTGGGCTGCCAGGGAAGTCCCACCTCAGTGAATTCTTAAATCTGGACTCCAACTGCTGCTCCAGGCTTTCTTTCTCGCTGGAGTGGTACAGGACTCCTCAAAAACCCAAGCCAGCAAATCACCTTACTCATTAAATCCCTTGAAAAACAAGGCTAATTCTGGGTATCCTCTGGACAGTCTGTGGCTTTGGGTAGTTCTAAAAGGAATTACTTAGAAAAAAGACACAGATTGTAACAAAAAACAAAAATCAATCTATCTCATTAGGGTCCGTGGGGCCAGAAACATATAACTGAGACTGTCGTAAGTTTCTGATTATGGGTAGAGATTTTCTTGACATGTTCCAGTGTAACCTTTTCAAACAAACTTATTTTTAAAAGTTTCTTTCTTTATTCATTTTCCTTCAGCCAGAGAAAAATAAGAAAGTTCAGGAAGGTTTTTTTCCAGAATAAAGCTAAGGAACTGTCATGCAAAATTCAAGCCAGAGCACAAGGCTGAGAAACAGTGAAGTTCTGAGCCTGGGCACTGGCATTACTTAAGAGGGGCAGACTGAAGAGATGTTTTCAAAACAACATGGTGACCAACTGGCTGGGAAGGAGGAGAAGGGTGACATATAGAGAAAAGTTATTAGGAGACATTTTACACTACAAAACACTTTCACTCCTCCTGTCATCACTGGGGTCTTCACCACTGCTTACTTGGATTCTCAGAATTGCCTGTCTCTCTACGCTTAAATTCATCCTTCTTCCTGCTCCTAGAGTGAAGTGTGTTTGACACAGGACACTGTCCCTCTCCTGCCTGAAACTATTTCAGTGTTCATCATTATCTTACGGAATTAAGGCCAAACATGACCAGGGCTCTGCTACTTCTTCCACCTCACCTCTGTACTCTTTAATGTTCCAGAAATACCCAGATCTCACAACACTGTTCCTAAGTACTGTGCCTATGTACAGTTTGTTCTGCACTGGAAATATCATGTACTAGAACCAACACCAGCACCCCACTCCAGGAAGCTGTCCATTATATCTCATCCACCCAGCCCAGTTGCTCAGCCACTCCTCTGTACCTCTCATGCTCCAGTCATACCTCTAATTGTGTTTTAATTGGTTTCTGTCACAGACTAGACTATGAATTCCTTAACTGTAGAGACTATGGCCTAGCCATCTCAATCTACAGCACCTGCCACAGTGCCTGAAACACAGTACCCAATAAAATGTGCTCAATTTAACCACAGGTAACTGGACTAAAGCAGGAAAGGAACATGACTTTTGCATGGCTCCAAGCAACAAAAAAACAACCTGGGGAATTCCCTGGTGGTCCAGTGGTTAGGACTCTTCACTTCCACTGTCAGGGACCGGGTTCAATCAATCCCTGGTCAGGGAACTAAGATCCTGAAAGCCAAGCAGCGTGGCCAAAAAACCAACCAACCAACCAAACAAAAACCCCCTGTATTTTTTTAAAAAAAGGCTTTCCTCAAGACAATTTTTTTTTTTTACTGGAAGACATACTCATCTAAAGTGTAATTCAAAATTACACAGGAAGATAAGCAACAAAGATTTACTGTATAGCACAGGGAACTATATTTAATGTCTTATAATAAAAATAATCTAGAAAAATTATATATGTAACTGAATCACTTTGCTGTATACCTGAAACTAACACAATATTGTAAATCAGCTATATTTCAATAAAAAATAAATAAAATTGCACAGGAAAAAATATTTCTTGGGTTGCATATCAAGGCAAAGTAGATCAAGTGCATGCACACTGTGAGAAAAATCTTTGAGGCTGCTTACTGAATACCTTCTAATGCTATTGTTTCTATAATCTGGCCAGTATAAAATGAGAAACCCATCTACGGATAAACAAATATTAACACCTATCATGGATTTTCTTTGTAGGTGCAAGATTTTATGGCCATTAATTATTTAAGGGATAATAAATACAAAGCATGAGAAAGCAAAGCAGGCATGAGAAAGACAAGTTAACCAGGTAGAACCAACAAGCTCACAGATTCAAGTTTTCTCAATTTCAAAGCCAGGGACAATGACAAATGACCAGGAAGAATACTGCAATCAGATGTGGACTGAAAAGAAATCGTGAAAGCCTCTTTTTAAAAATCCCCTTAGTCACTATGGAACAGAATGGTGCTATTTCTTCTTTCTTTCTGGCACCCTGATTCTATCAATGCCATTTCAAACTGCTGTAAGGACTTCTCATACTGATGATGCATTTTGTGGCTTCTTATACTGATGATGCATTTTCAGGTGAAACACCTGAAATTCCTCACACATTTTACAAATGAAATCTTACTCAAACATGACTGCATCTTCCTGATCTTATGCATGTCTACCAATTAAAGATCTTTTTCAAACTGCATTCACTTGTCCAATGAATAGACTCCTTTGGTTATTTGCAAAATTGAAATTATGCCCCCAATATTTGTAGTAACACAATAAACTGAACACAACCCAAAACAATAACCTGCAGCATTCCATACAGTAACTGTGCTTTGATAAGAAACCATATCAAATAAAATATTTTTAATAAAAGTGGTGGTCTCCCTCGTGTACTGTTGGTGGGAATGTAAATTGATACAGCGACTATGGAGAACAGTATGGAGGTTCCTTAAAAAACTAAAAATAGAACTACCATACGACCCAGCAATCCCACTACTGGGCATATACCCTGAGAAAACCATAATTCAAAAAGAGTCATGTACCAAAATGTTCATTGCAGCATTACTCAGCCATAAAAAGAAACGAAATTGAGTTATCTGTAGTGAGGTGGATGGACCTAGAGTCTGTCATACAGAGTGAAGTAAGTCAGAAAGAGAAAAACAAATACCGTATGCTAACACATATATATGGAATCTAAAAAAAAAAAAAAAGGTCATGAAGAACCTAGGGGCAAGACGGGAACAAAGATACAAACCTACTAGAGAATGGACTTGATACAGGGAGGGGAAGGTTAAGCTGGGACAAAGTGAGAGAGTGGCATGGACATATATACACTACCAAACGTAAAATAGATAGCTAGTGGGAAGCAGCCGCATAGCACAGGGAGATCAGCTCAGTGCTTGGTGACCACCTAGAGGGGTGAGATAGGGAGGGTGGGAGGGAGGGAGATGCAAGAGGGAAGAGATATAAGGACATATGTATATATATAACTGATTCACTTTGTTATAAAGCAGAAACTAACACACCATTGTAAAGGAATTATACTCCAAAAAAAAAGTTAAAAAAAAAAAAAAGAGAAGCATGGGATAGGTTAAAAAAAAGTGGTGGTCTCAAGAATAATCCTAAATATTTGGGAAGCTGCCTGTGTGATATACTTGTCCGATAAAATGGTATGATTTTGGCGAGGGCGGGGGTAGGCAGACAACAATAAACCCTAATGAATCTTCCAGATTTATCAGGGAGAAATTGACCATGTTTTTGGTTATAACTCGATTAAAAATTTTTCTTCTGACTTCATATTCTTAAGCTATTAATTACCAATAAACTATAAAAACAGAAGGTGTTAATGGTAAACAATGCTGTTGGGAAGCCTTTTATTTCTCTCTGTGTAAGCGCAGACAACACCTGTTGATTCAACAGCATGTTTAAAAGAAAAATCAACCACTGCACAGGTTCCACCTGCAGGAGAGAAAATGTACTATTGTGTGGGGATACTGTGGTTTTCTTGAATATGCTCAGGTTAAACAGTAGCTCAGCCATTCTGACCTCACTCTGTATTTACTATCCACGAATCTTAATGAAGCAGAGGAGAAAATTTTGAGTATCAATGTGCAGCAAGAAAAAGAGCTGACTGACAGGAGCCTGTTGTTTCAGGTAGTGTTGCATAACTGAATTTCTCCCTAGAGCCCACAGATTCTAAACAAGCAATACGAAAGCATATCCCATACATTCCCCCACAAATACTGAGAACTTTAAAATTAACATCCAGGGCTTCCCTGGTGGCGCAGTGGTTGCGCGTCGAGCCTGTGCTCCGCAACGGGAGAGGCTGCAACAGAGGGAGGCCCGCGTACCGCAAAAAAAAAAAAAAAAAATTAACATCCATAGCACATATGGCTAGAGAAGACAGCGTTGAAATAAATAAAAAGGAGCTCAGAAAAGAAGCTCTCTGCATATCACTGATACTCAATGGGCAGATAAGAATAAATTAAAATAGTGGTAAAAACTCAAAAAGAATTTTTTTTTTTTTTTTTTTGCCAGTACGCGGGCCTCTCACTGTTGTGGCCTCTCCCGTTGCGGAGCACAGGCTCTTGACGTGCAGGCTCAGTGGCTCACGGGCCCAGCCGCTCTGCGGCATGTGGGATCTTCCCAGACCGGGACACAAACCCGTGTCCCCTGCATCGGCAGGCGAACTCTCAACCACTGCGCCACCAGGGAAGCCCCCAGAACAAATATTGTTGAATTTTGATCCAGAGAGACACAGAGAGAGAGAGACTAAGAGAAAATAAGGAAAAGTAGAAGAGGGGTGTAAAAAAGAAAAGGAAAGAGTTAATACACCACTAAAACTTCTTAATGAACCACAACTGCTGGAAAAACTCAAAATCAAATTAAAGCAATGCAGAAACGTGAGCCATCACCAGGCCCAAAGTATCCTAAAGCGTAGTCTGGATACTCATGGAGCACCAGACCCTTTCACGGGAACTGAAAGATCAAAATCATTTTCAGAATAATACTAGGACATTACTGTCTGTTCATTACGTTGACATTTACTCAATGGTGCAAAAGCAATTAGTATGACCCCTTAGTATGAATCAAGGCAGTGGCACCATACTGTCTTGTCATTTTGTTCTTTAGCGCCGCATACCTGCAGAAGCAAAATAAGCCAACTTTACTTAAACATTTCCTTGATGAAACAGTAAAAATTATTAATTTTATTGAATCTAAATATCTTAGCCCATGTGCTTTTAATATTCAGTGTTATGAAATGGGAGGTACACAAGAGGACTAAATATCAACTTTCAAAGCATGATGGCTGTCTAAAGGAAAAGCACTTGTTATATAGAGTTTCAAGTTCAAGTAGCCACGCTTTTCACTGAATATCATCACTAGAACGAATTGCTAACACACCATGGTTTTACAGACACAGATATCTGGCAGACATTTTCTCAAAAATAAACAATGATTCTCAAAAATGTCACTCCAGGGACTTCCCTGGCAGTCCAGTGGTTAAAACTTTGCCTTCCAATGCAGGGGGCATGGGTTTGATCCCTGGTCGGGGAGCTAAGATCACACATGCCTTGCGGCCAAAAAACCAAAACATAAAACAGAAGCAGTGCTGTAACAAATTCAATAAAGACTTAAAAAAAAAGTCACTCCAAGGAAAACTGATGGTGTTTGTTGCCAATGATTAAGTGAAAATTACAAATGTGAAAAATACTTATCCACCATGGAATCTTATTCTTTTTTTTTTTTTTTTTTTTTTTTTTTTTTTTTAAGGCTGCGTTGGGTCTTCGTTGCTGCACGCGGGCTTTTCTCTGGTTGTGGCAAGCGGGGGCTACTCTTCGTTGCGGTGCGCAGGCTTCTCACTGTGGTGGCTTCTCTTGTTGTGGAGCACGGGCTCTAGGCACGCAGGCTTCAGTAGTTGTGCCTCGCGGGCTCTAGAGCGCAGGCTCAGTAGTTGTGGCGGACAGACTTAGTTGCTCCGCAGCATTGTGGGATCTTCCCAGACCAGGGCTCGAACCCATGTCCCCTGCATTGGCAGGCAGATTCTTAACCAGTGCGCCACCAGGGAAGCCCTAAAAGACTTTTCTAACGAGATTGGTCACAGTATTATCAAATTAGATTTTTTCATATTGTATCATGAACTGCATCAACATTTGGAAGATCTGCATAATTCAGTAAACCAATATTTTCCAATTTATCAATGAAAGACATTATGCAATCATACATGGATAAAAGATCCATTACTAGGGCAAGAGAGACCAGTGGATTCCATGCTGCAACTAACCTTTAAGGAACTATCAGTGGTCAAGTTTTTTTGTTTGTTTTTTTGGGGTTTTTTTTTGCGGTACGCGGGCCTCTCACTGTTGTGGCCTCTCCCGTTGCGGAGCACAGGCTCCGGACGTGCAGGCTCAGCGGCCATGGCTCACGGGCCCAGCCGCTCCGCGGCATGTGGGATCTTCCCGGACCTGGGCACGAACCCATGTCCCCTACATCGGCAGGCAGACTCTCAACCACTGCGCCACCAGGGAAGCCCGCAGTGGTCAAGTTTTAATGTAACACAAGCATACCTCAGATACTGAGGGTTCAGTTCTGTCCCACTGAAATAAAGCGAATACTGCAATAAAGCAAGTCACATGGATATTTTGGTTTTCCAGCGCATATGAAAGTTATGTTTACACTATACTGTCGTCTACTAAGTGTGCAATAGTATTATATGTCTTAAAAAGAACACTGTATGTACCTTAATTTTAAAATACTTTGTTGCTAAAAAATGCTAACCATCATCTGAGCCTTCAGTGTGTAATCTTTTTGCAACAGTAACATTCAAGACCACTGATCACAGATCACTGTAACAAATATAATAATGAGAAAGTTTGAAATATTGTGAGGATTACCAAAATGTGACACAGAGACACAAGGTGAGCAAATACTGTTGGAAAAATGGCACCAACAGACTTGCTTAATGCAGGGTTTCTACAAACCTTCAATTTGTTTAAAAAAAAAAGGAGGGAGATGCCTGTATCCAAGAAGAATATTCATAATTACCTGAAAAGGCCATTAAGATACTTCTCCTGCCTCCAACTACATATCCAGGTGATACCAGACTTTCCTAATATACTTAAACTAAAACAACATACCTGGTAGAAAAGCAAATATGAAAATCCAGCTGTATTCTAGTAAGCCAAACATTATAGATTTGCTAAAATATATAAATGTTACACTTCTCACTAATATCTTTTTTCAAAAGCTATTTTTCATAAAAATGTTAATTATGTTAACTCAAAAGGGGTTCATTGTTATTTTAAGTGAATTAAATATTTTTCTCAGTTTAATTTTTAATTAAAAAAATACTGATAAAGTCACATAAATTAAAACTCTGGAGTCCTCAATAAAAATTTTGAGAGTACAATTGCTTCTTGAGCCCAGAAAGTTTGAGAACTGCTGACCTAGTCTAATCTTTTGATACTTGATTTCTGAATTGCCTATTTTATACGATATACAAGTTTCGATCAGATGCAGTACTCCAGTGAAAGGGAGCCCTCTTCCTCCATAAATTCACTGCTCTAATGTTACAGTTATAATTGGTGTAGATGCTGCCAGTAAATTACCAGGAGCAATCATCAACTTCTTCCAGGTTGACCCCACTATTGAAACTAGAAAGCCATGTATTTGTTTTCCCAGGATCACATGCAGACCCATTAGATCAGTGAGACAGAAAGGAAACACTGATGAGGGGCTTCTAGGAAAGCTTTTCCTCACAAGAAGAGCCCAGGAAGAGAAGTCCCCAGGTGCCTTTTCCAATTCTCTTCCTATTTTAAATAGGGATGAGAAGTCTGGAACTAACTACCAGTCTTCCTGTGACCAGAACACCAAGAGACAGAATGTGGACAGCTAAGGAAGGCAGAACAAAACAACAGAAAAACGAGGGACCTGATGATGTAATTGAACAGTGGAAAGAATCTTGGAATTGCCAATCTGAAGAAATCTAGTTGAACAAAAAACCAAAGTTCTTTTGGTTTAATGTATTGCTCGTCAGATTTTCTGTTCCATGTAGGCAAAAGGATTCCTAACATATTTAACAATAAACTTCCTCATTTGGTCCTAATTCAGCTCCCACACATACTATCCACAAATACTAAGTAGTGTCATGAAGTTTCCATTTTACCCCAACAATTGTTGTTCTATAACTAAAGACAAATGGTCCTTCTTCGGAAATGGTTGATAAACATGAAACCAAATACTCTCTTTTTCCTACCCTTCAGAGTAGAAATAATTCTGAGAACTAGTTCTGTAAGAATTTGCAAGAATCTCTAAAGACATAAAATTAAAAAAGCATTCAATATGCTGACTGACAGAGACACGATGCATAATCACGGGCTTATCAGTCTTCTGCTTTCATAATCAAGATACTTTTTTCAATGGCAGGTATCTTCATCCACTTCTCAGAAATCCTTTTGGGAAATATGGAGGTTGTACACTCAAATGCATACAAGCACTAGGGAACTAATCTACAATGACTGAGGAGGGCTAAGTTAAGAAAATTTGGACTATGAAGAAATGCCCCTGCTACCCAAGGCCAGCCAGCTAATTATTGCTATCTGAGAATAAGGGCCCAGAGTTGCCAGATCTTCTAATTTTGGAGGAAGAGTCAGATATCTAGATATCTAGATTGTTTTGGCAAATCTGCAATATTCAATTGTTGGCAACAGATTTTAAACAAATAGAACCTAACCTGAGCCAAAATAACACATATCCAGGCTTGATCTCCCCTACTGACAGCTAGCACATCACCTCCAGTGTGATAGTTAAACTGCAACAGCCCAAGAAAGTTCTATTAAAACTCATTACATGGATTGAAAATTTTCAGGATAAATTCCAAAGGTATATTTTAAATGCTAGTCACAGAAACTTAGCACCCATCTCATATGAATAAAGGGGCTCCATCACTAATCTGCTTACCTCCAGCAGCAGAAGTGTCTCCTGTTCAGTCCATTCTCTTCCAGCACTAGCACCTTTACTCTGAAGAAAAAAATTCAGAAATTATTTACTCATTCCTAAAGGTTGAATATGGAGCTCATCAGGATTCCCTTCTAAGTTCTGCAGACTGTTTTCTGCAAACCACCAAAGTAAGTCCCTGAGTAACAAGAATAAAACACATAAGGAACCAAAGCTCCCAACAAAAAGGCTGGCTTATTTCAAAGATTTCTTGCTATCTACCAAGGACTCATGGACTACTTAGACATTAGACATGGATTACTTAGACCACTTATTTCTATCATTTATAAGAAAACTAAGCCTGTGTTGTGTAAAACCAAATCAACTGATTCATACTTCTTGGTTTGCAGATTCTACTCCATTCACGGAGAGGACTGGCTGTGTAGTATACTTGACATTATTCTTTAGCCGCATATGTTACTAATTCAAAATACACATTCTAACATATTATCCCTTCTCTGAAAATTCTGTTTTGGGAGATTACAATATAAGAAATGAAGAGAAAACCTCTACAGTCCATGATTTCTTTGTGTCAATGAAGTTTCTCAATTCATTTGACTCAACCTTTCTGCACGACTGTGCTATACACTGCAGGTAAAAATTATGATTTATTAGGTCTCCATAATATTCAATCCATATCATTATGAAATATTTGTTCATTTGCAAAAAATGTACTAAAAATAACTAGTCTTTAAATACAGAATAAGAAGAGGAATCTAAGAACTGCAGGATTAAAAGCCTAAAGTATGCCTTTGTGAGGAAGAAAAGATGTATGTAGCTTTAACTCCCAATACACTGCTCAGACTCCTTGAGGATTACTTTAAGAGAACCAAAGGCTACTCTTTTTGTTTTTGGCAGCATGTGGGATCTTAGTTCCCCGACCAGGAACCCAGGCCCTTGGCAGTGAGAGCATGGAGTGCTAACCACTGGACCGCCAGGGAATTCCCCCAAAGGCTACTCTTAATGAACAAACATCAAAAGTGACCATCAATCAGATATGGAGCCCTGAGTGGAACAAAATTCATCAATATTTCATCTAAATTCTGAAAAAGAAGATCCCAATATAGGGCAGATCTGTATAACCTAGACACGAATGACATTTACTGGGTAGGTCCACAGCAACCATTTCCCCACTTCTCAGTCACGAAGTATAGAAAGGATTTTCCCCATTCCTACTGGCTTAAGTCAGTTAATGTTTCTCCTCTTGATTACAACTTGAGTAACTTCATCAGGGCCAGGGTTTCTACATGATTTTAGAATTTCTTTCTTTTGTATTTATTGAGGTAAAATATATGTACAACAAAATACACAAATCTTACGTGTACAGTGTGACTACAATTCTACTTATACACCCATGTAACAACACTCAAATCATACTCAAAAGCCCCCCACCCTTTAACTTCCAGTTGTTAACAAACCACAAAAGTACTGATATACACTATTCTGAATTCTACAATCGTAGGCTAGTTTCTGCAGATCTGAATTTTATAATAACAAAACCATTCAGTATGTAGTTTATGGGTCTGGCTTCTTGCCTAATATTATGGTAAGTAGATTCAACCTCACTGTTATATGAAGAAGTGAAACATTTCATCTCTGTGTAGCATTACATTGTTTGAATAAACCACAATTTACCCATTATATTATTTACAGTTTTTAGCTATCCTGGATAAGGCTGCTATGAATGTTCTCACACATTCTTTTATAAACCCATTTATCTGGTCTATATAGTCAGAAGTTGGATAATTGGGTACATATTAGCTATAATCGTGTTCTCTACACTTTTACTTTCTGGAAGAGTTTGTGTAGATTGGTATTATTTCTTCCTTAAGTGCTTGGTACAAATTCATCAGCAGAATCATCTGGGCATAGAGTTTTGTTTTTAGGAAGATGTTTAACTACATATAGATATTGTATAACAGTGTATATAAATTATACACTTGAATAAGGTGGTTCAAGTGTATAATTTCTAGTGGCTGCTCTAAAAAATTATCACAAACTTGGTGGCTTAAAATAACAAAAATTTATCCTCTCACAGCTCAGGAGGCTAGAAGTTCAAAATCATTATGACTGGACCAAAATCAAGGTGTTAGCAGGGCAATGTTCCCTCTGGAAGCTCTAGGGGAGAATAAATTCTTTGTCTCTTCCTTCTTCTGGTGGTTGCCCCAGAATTCTTTGGTTTGTAGCCACCTCATTCCAGTATCTGCATCCAAGGTCACATGGATTTTACAGCCTCCTCCTGTCTGTAAAATCTCTATAGTTTTCTCTTATAAGGACAAATGTGATGGTTCTCAGAGCCCACCAGAGTAATACGGGATTATCTCATCTTAAAAATCTTTAGCTTAATCACATCTGCAAAGAATCTTTTTCCATATAAGGTAATATTTACAAGTTACAGACATGAGGACCTGATTTCTTCAGAGGACATTATTTTTAACCTAACATGTCAAGTTATCTCTATCCTGGAAAGATTTTTATATCTTGGTTTTTCAAAAAAATATATTTATTTATTTGGTTGCGCTGGGTCTTAGTTGTGGCAGGCGGGCTCCTTAGTAGTGGTTTGTAGGCTCCTAAGTTGCAACACGCAGGCTCCTTAGTTGTGGCATGCAAACTCTTGGCTGCAGCATGCATGTGTGATCTAGCTCCCTGACCAGGGATTGAACCTGGGCCCCCTGCATTGGGAACACGGAGTCTTAACCACTGCACCACCAGGAGGTCCCGACTTTTATATTTTGTTGCTTTCAAGAGATTTGCCCATTTCATCAAAGTGTCAATTACCACGAAGTTGTTAAGCATATTCTTTTTTTTTTTTTGCGGTACGCGGGCCTCTCACTGTTGTGGCCTCTCCCGTTGCGGAGCACAGGCTCCAGACGCGCAGGCTCAGCGGCCATGGCTCATGGGCCCAGCCGCTCCGCGGCATGTGGGATCCTCCCAGACTGGGGCACGAACCCGTATCCCTTGCATCGGCAGGCGGACTCTCAACAACTGCACCACCAGGGAAGCCCTCCACTACTTTTATAAATATTAATATAGTGATTCTTGCTTCCTTTTGTTTAGAAGGTATGCCTTTTCCCACTCATTTTCTTTTAGTCTGTGTCTTTGTATTTAAAGTGGGTTTCTTGTAGACAAGACATGTTTGTCCCTGATTTTTTTTAATCCAATTTGACAATCTCTGCTGCTGAATTGGAATATTAAAACTATTAATGTTCAATTCAATACTACTATCCCTATGGTCAGATGTAAATCTTCCATCTTGCTATTTTCTATTCTTCCCATCTGTTCCTTGTTTTCTTGTTTCCTTCCCTCTTGTGGAGTAACATTTTTGTGAAGTATTAGTCTGTTTTTATTCCATTACTGGCTTATTAGTTATGCATCTTTAAACAGTTAATCTAAGATTTACAATACCCACCTCTAAACTGTCACAGTGTACTCTCAAATAATATTTTAGCACTGTCACATATAGTGTAAGAACTTTAATACAGTATACTTCCAATTCCTTTTCCTGTCCTTTGAGTGATATTTGGTCTTTAACATCAATATGCTGTGAACCTAAATACATACTGTTATTTTTGGTTTAAACAGTCTACTATCCTTTTAAACAATTAAAAATAAAAGGGAAATGTCTTTAATACTGACCCATATGTTGACCTCTTCTGGCACTCTTTATTCTTCCATGTAGATCCAGTCCCCTCCCAAAATGCTTTATCAAATTATTAGTTTACCCTATAATCAATCTTTCTCGACAATTTCAGAACTTTACAACAGTTTAACTCAATTTATTCTTCTTCTGCCTTTCTGCTATTTTTGTCATTTCTACATGTTACAAACCTCCCAAAATGTTCGTTGTTTAAAAAGTCTACATTCCTTTATATTTACTACTTATTTACACTTCTCCATGCTCTTTATTCCTTCTCTAGCATCATGTGCTTCCATTTGGAATCATTACCCTTCATCCTGAAGAACTTCCTTTAGTGTCCTTACATTGTGAACTAGTGATAACTGCTCCACCTTTTGAATGTCTGTGAACGCCTTTATTGCACTTTCTATTTTGAAAGGTATTTCTACTAGATACAGAATTTCAGAGTGACAATTTTCCTTTCAGCATTTAAAAATATTATTACACTGTCCTCTGGTTTCTATCATTTCTGTTGAAAGTCAGACATCAGTTTTATCATTGTGCCTCTGAATTTAATGTGTCCTTCCCCATCCCCCCTGCTCCTTGGCTGATTTAAGATGATAGCTTTAAGAGTTTAAGCACCGGGACTTCCCTGGTGGTGCAGTGGTCAAGAATCCGCCTACCAGTGCAGGGGACACGGGTTTGAGCCCTGCTCCGGGAAGATCTCACATGCCACGGAGCAGCTAAGTCCGTGTGCCACAACTACTGAGCCTCTGCTCTAGAGCCGTGAGCCACAACTACTGAGCCCATGTGCCACAACTACTGAAGCCCACGTGCCTACAGCCCATGCTCCGCAACGAGAAGCCACCACAATGAGAAGCCCACGCACTGCAACAAAAAGTAGCCCCCGCTCACCTCAACTAGAGAAAGCCTGCCCGCAGCAACGAAGACCCAACGCAGCCAAAAATAAATAAATTAAAAAAAAAAAAAGAGGTTAAGCACCATTTGCCTGAGTATGGTTTTCTCTATATCCAAACTTGGATATGTTCAGTCTCTCTTATTCTGTGAGTTGATATTTTTTCATTATTTATGGAAAATGTTTAGGTCTTACATCTTCAAGTATTGCTTCTGTACCATTCTTTCTCTTCTCACAGGTCTCTAATGATAAATATTAATTCTTTTGACTCTATCTCATGTGTCTCTGTACTCTTTTCTCTTTGTCCTGTCCCCTCAACTTCAACCAATTTCTTTTTCTCTTGCTGTTTCAGTTTCAATGTATCTATTAACCTGAGTTCACTAATCCTGTCTTCTGCTGTGTCCAGCCTGCTGTTAAACCTATCCAATGGGTTAATTTCAGTATATTTTCAATTGTTCAATAGGTATTTGATTCTTTTTATATATTCCCATTCTCTGTTGAAATTCTCCATTTCCCCCCTCATTTTAACACATTAATCATAGTTATTTTTAAATACCTATCTTCTAACCACGCTAAGAAAAGGTAAGATAAGTGACTTTTATAAAATGTCATCAGATTTAAGTAGAAAGCACCTGCTTACCCTACAGAAAGTAAAACAAGTTTCTTACGGAAAATGATGCTTCTTAGAAGGAAGAAGGACAAAGAACACATGCTAGCTTGTAGTCCATATGTCCCTATAGAAAAATCCTTACCTTTGCTAAGGTTTTCTTGGAGTAAACGTCAGTACGAAGACCAAAGTTCTGCAAATCAATTGGTTTTTCCTTGTTCTTCTCAGGAAAATTTAACATCTGCTGAGCAGCAGGAACCTATGAGTCAAATAAATGATAAATGGCTGTATTAACCTCTACAAAGTAAAGGGGACAGAGGCTTTTAAGGATGTTTAATATTGGCACTTAAACCACTAGAAATTCTACAAAAAAATACCTACACCTTACACTACACTTCTAACAAAAATTCAACATGTAAGAAATATTTTTTTTTTGCCTCTCTTAAGTCACAGAGAAAATAGACAAGTCTTCTTTAGTATTTCATAGTGGAGGGCAATTTATAGGTTAGATTCGTGTTATTCCAACTGAATGGTATACATAATCCGATTGACATAATAATCTTTTCAAGGGACTTCCCTGGTGGCGCACTGGTTAAGAATCCACCTGTCAATGCGGAGGACACGGGTTCGAGCCCTGGTCTGGGAAGATCTCACATGCCACGAAGCAACTAAGCCCATGCACCACAACTACTGAGCCTGTGCTCTAGAGCCCGTTAGCCACAACTACTGAAGCCTGCGTGCCTAGAGCCCATGCTGCGCAACAGGAGAAGCCAACGCGATAAGCCTGTGCACCGCAACAAAGAGTAGCCCCTGCTCACCGCAACTAGAGGAAGCCAGAGCACAGCAACGAAGACCTAACGCGGCCAAAAATAAATAAATTTAAAAAAAAATTCTATAGAAGAGATTAAAAGAAAAAAAAGAACGTGTGTATAGGTGTCCACTTTCCAAATGTTAGGAAGGGGAAGAAGTTCTAAACAATTTAACACATTTATACAGTCTGCTTCTTTATTAGTGTCTTCGATGGCAGAAGTGATAAAGGAGCCATGAGTTATGAAAGCAAATCTATAACAGGATAAAGCAAAGACTCTTGGCATTAATGGGAGAGCATTATCTTAAACAACTAAATATTCTCATGGACTCAAACATTTACAACATACAAAAACAAACAAACATAACCTATCAGCTAAGGAACAGCACTATTATATGACTATAACAGTAATTCCTGAATATAAATGCTAGAAGTGGTTGTCTATTACCACCCAGACCTGAAAAAAAGGCTGCACTAATTTACCTGAGGTGATCGAAGATGTAGAGGTACAAGCCCAGAGGGGGTATCAGCTAATACATTGAAATGAGGAGTCGGAGGAGGTCCCATTGCCATGGGTCGACTTTCTGGATCCACTTGGTAATTAACAAGCCCCCACTGCTCTAAAAAGGCATGAACCCTGAAGGATAAAGCTCTTAAAGTTAAAATCTAGAGAATGTACCTCATCATCTTCATAAGCATCATTACATTTCATTAAAAAACAAACGAAAAAAACCCCTAAGTAAACGTGTTCTCTTGTAGGCTATGAACCATCACAAAGTAACTGACAATTTTGGTTTGAGGGACAATTTCTACAAACTCAAAATAATGTTGAACATAGCACCCCCAAACCTAGTATAAAGCCTAATCATTTCAATCACAGAAATGAGGGAACAAATATTCATGTAGGTCCATGGTGAAAGAGCTCACACAGAAACCAAACTCACAGGAGGAGACCTACATTTTGGTTTTTTCTTTAGACAGATTTAGGGCACAGAGCTTATCCACTCCCCACCCTAACCCACTCTCCACCTACGGTCAGTTTATGATTAGACCATACAATAAAAGATGTAAAATGTAAAAATTTTTTTTAAAAAAAGATGTTTTAGGTATTTTATTAACCAAGAAAACATCCAGTTTAGTCAACCTAACATTAGCAATGTATCAGTAACCACCTGCAGTGAAATATCTGAGAAAAAGTCAAGACATTTTTACCTCATCACAGCACATACATCTCCAGTCAAGTTCCTCCGACAAGCAGTGCTGGTTAAATATTCCTGGGGATTCAGGCGGTATGTGTCGATCATAAAATTTCGATATGCCAAGTATCTAAAAAGTAATAGCAAAATTCATAAGGTGAACACACATCCTTTCAGAAACAGTAACTCATACAGCCAAATAGTTCCATATTCCTCTACCAAATACAACAAAAAGTTAAGACAATAGTCCAACAAATAGTGATAATGTAATGAGTATTTACAGTCATAAGTGTAACTCAGAGTAAGAATCCCTAAAATGCAAAACAGCTGTCTACTAACATATAATAAGCACAATAGAGTAATCTGATGAAGATAGTGTGAAGTAAAATAAGTACAACCCTGGTCACAGAGGTCAATCAATAATCCTTAGTTGCCTGCAGAATTTACAAATAACACTTGGTTATACAGGCTGTCTCCCTAACTACACTACTATGTACCTAGCATTTACTGTGTGCCAGTCATAGGTCTAAGCACTTTCTGTGTGGTAATGCATTTAATCCTCACAATCTCTCTATAAGGTAGTATCTATTATTATTCTATTTATAGATGAGGGTTAAAGAATTTGTCCTATGGGACTTTCTGGGCAGTCGAGTGGTTAAGACTCTGTACTTCCAACACAAGTGGCGCAGGTTTGATCCCTGGTCAGGGAGCTAAGATCCCACATGTCGTGAGGCAGAGTGCCAAGAAAATTACAAACAAAACACACACACACACACACACACACACACACACACAAAACTAGAATTTGTCCCAGACCACAAGGCTGGTTAAGTGGTGGAGCTAGAATTCAGCAAAGTGTGCTGGCTCTGGCTCTGACAATGGTTATATACTTCCTGAATATCAGTTTTTTAGAGATCCCAGCTATGCGACAAGTAGAACCTATGAAGCCAAACTCAGAGGTAAGACAAGCCATGTAAAAAAGGAGAAAAACTGAGATTCTGAGTCATAGCAGATTCCACATCCACAGTGTACCCAAGCATTTCTGCCATAAAATACTTAAAACAAGTGTGTAAAGAAGGTAGAGACCTAGCAAAACTTCTTACCACAAAAGTAAAGCAAAAGACTAGAGTCTTGAAGTTAGCTACGTCAGAGTAAAAAGGGTATACTATTCAAAGAGTCCTGTATAAGCACAGCTGGATAAACAAAGATTGAAAGGTGGGGCTTCCCTGGTGGCGCAGCGGTTGCGCGTCCGCCTGCCGATGCAGGGGAGGCCCGCACACCACAAAAAAAAAAAAAAAAAAAAAAAAAAAAGAAAGGTGAATTTACAAGTTTAAATGGGCTAAGTTGTGCTTTTAAATAGCAGACTGCCAAGAACTGTAAGTATTTATAAATACTGGCAATTTGCAATTTGGTGGCAATAGGCAAATTAGCCAGAAGAATATACCATGTCTAAATAGGTGAAAAAACCTGACTGGGCTTCTTATGCCAAATCTTTGATTCTGGTTTTAAATGACTCCTTACAGCTTTGTTATGAAAAGCTGATATTAGCTTTGACACCTAAACTTAGAATCTCAAATTATCATGGATAATTTACCACAAGAAAATATTTATTATTTGATTTTCTGTATTACACCCATGTGCTTTGTGTGTGTAAAAGCATCCTTCCCTAAACAATTTAAACAAGATACATCTATTTGCACAGTCACATGTGTATAACAGACAACAGATTAACACTAAGAAGATAAGACACGGAAAGGTAATTATAGTGTGATAGATATGGATTTATTTTAGGAGGCAAGGATTTCTGGAAGTCTATAATTAAGCGTCACCAGGCAAAGATAAAAATACTTCCTAATGAACTTCTTCCTTCTAATAAAAGTTTTTCTGCTTCCAATGCAAAAGCACAACAATGCTTTATGTAATTAAGATCAATTTATATGCAGCTATTATCATCATACTTGGCATTTTCTTATTTATTGATTGATTGATTTAAAATTTTTTTTTTGGTCACAACCCATGGCACGTGGGATCTTAGTTCCCCGAGTAGGGATCAAACCCATGCCCTCTGCACTAGAAGCACGGAGTCTTAACCACTGGACTGCCATGGAAGCCCTTGGCATTCTTTTAATTAAAAGTCATTCATGGGCTTCCCTGGTGGCGCAGTGGTTGGGAGTCCGCCTGCCGATGCAGGGGACACAGGTTCGTGCCCCGGTCCGGGAAGATCCCACATGCCGCGGAGCGGCTGGGCCCGTGGGCCATGGCCGCTGAGCCTGCGCGTCCGGAGCCTGTGCTCCGCAATGGGAGAGGCCACAACAGTGAGAGGCCCGCGTACCGCAAAAAAAAAAAAAAAAAAAGTCATTCATAAGGAAAATAAGATAAAAGTTCATTTTCTCCTAGATTATATATAATACATATAATCAACAACAAACAGGTACTCACAAGGTGAGTTAGGGAGAAAACTGAACTCAGTTTAGTGAGTATCTGTTACTGAATTCAATCTTTAGCTGCAAAAGCTGATGTGTATGTATCAACAGTTCAAAACTGAGGAAGAAAAAATTTGAAACAATTTCCTTTGAAGCAAGGAGTGCTGGGTAGCTGAGATATGAACACTGTTCTGAACAGAGTTAAGATATTTGTAAACTTTCAGACAATAGCAAAGATTAACTCAGAAGGGTGCTTTAAGAACCCCCTGCCAAACACATCCAAATATTAATTTTTCTTAATACTGGTCCCACTAAAATATGTAACAGTATCAGGATTACATCTTTACATTTCACTCACATCTCTGGAGTCTTGGATTTGTTTTTTCCATTGAAAAACTCAGGAAGAGCACGCCGTTCAATCACATGAATACTGAAGGGGAAAAAGACAATTAGGAATCCTCTTTGAAAAATAAAATCCTGAAATGTGAGCTAAGCTTGTTTAATTTTCAAAGTGAAACTGATAAAACCAAAAACTGAGCACTACTTGCAAAATTTAACTGGCTTACACAAGTTCCTATGTATTAACAGTATGTAATAATAAAATTAAAGAATATATATAATATATATTTATAAAGTTATATACAATATATAGAGTTAAAGAAAGCTTTCCCTTTCTCACCCCCAATACTTACTGTAGTTCTTCTATTCCCATAACCAAACTCAAAAAGTTCTATAAACACACTGAAGGCTTCAGATTTTATGTTCTTGTCATAACACACTGTAACTAGATGATGAGCCACAAATTAGGAAAAGTTATTTGGAAACTGGCTGACAAAAATCACAGCAGTTGGCATGGAAACAAATTGGTAAAATGAATGATCGACCAAAAGACAATGAAACTGACTGTAATCGGTTTCTCAGGCTGAACATTAATGCACCTTTTCATCCAGCCCTCAGAAACTTTGTGGTGAACTGAATTTTTTAAAATAGTTCAGTGATTTACTGCTTTTAAAAAAGATCACAGAACTAATTTTTAACATTCAGATAAAAAGCACTGATAATTTTATAAAATGTTACAGGTGATAAGCACTATAGAGACCATGTGAAATATCAGGCCAAAAACACTCTACAAATGAAACCAACTGCACATTTAGCACAAAGGTTTTGACATTAATGCTAATCAATATTTTTCCTGATGACACATTTTTAGTTTCTCAGTGCCTTTCCAGATATGCAACATGTACAGAGATTACATGGGAAAGAGCAAATCAATAGTCTGTGAATACAAATAAAAGCATTCACTCTTTCATTATTCGGTAACATTTAAATTGTTTGAATTGGATACTACCAAATACTATAAATAAAATGAATCACCTGGAAACTTACAGGAAGATAATTTCTAAGATGAATTTATGATACATGTATAATGAATTTCCAAGTTTTATTATAAGGAGAATAACTGTAAGCAACTAATTATAAACTGGTCCTAATATACCTCTCATTGTTATGTTACAGGTTAGGAAGAGGCCACAAAGACAATTTCACCAAGAACAAAACACACAAGAATGTTTAATCGCAAGCACTTTCTTTTTCAAAAATCTATGTTTGAAGTACTGGCAGCTGATTCCTTAGGTTGTGAGAATGAGTCAAGTAGTAGAAGGAGTGGGATATTTGGAATCAGAAAACCTGAGTTCTTCCAACTAGCAACTCTGCAATTTTGCACCACTTCAACTGAGGCTGTAGTTATCTATAAAATAGGGATATAACTAGTACCTCTACTGTCCATCTAACAGCACACTTTGTGACATGCAAAGATCTTCATGCAAATGGAAGCGTTTCTGTAACCTATAAAAACCTAAAACACTATGTACTGTTATGATATTCCCCTTTTTTGAGGGGAAAATGCTAGTTTCTCAAGCCATTCTGAATCTTAATCTGTAATTACAAATAACAATAATGAAACTTCCAAATTTGAAAGTAATTTAACATAATGATCAATGTAATGAAGACTGATCTTCAAAGAAAAGCAATATACTTATTCTGTTTCAGCATCTACTTATTCAAAACAATGAGGAACAGCATTCAGAGTTAGTTTTAAAAAGCATGCTGAAAAGTCTCTATAGTAGAGGCCATACCTTGTGGTTTTGGACAAAAATAAGGTATGACTCAAATGGACCATCCACCCTATTCTTTTAAGTTGGTTTTAAAAGATATATATATATATATATATATATATATATATATATATACACACACACACACACACACACATAAGCACAGGACCACGAGATTGTAAGGGCAGCATCACTAGACTAAATATACAGCCTTCCAATGAAAGTATCTTAAAGAAACTAACATCTATTTGGAGTTCTGGTACATATATTTAAAAATAAAAAACTGTCCAACAAAAATCAGCCTGACGTGAAAGAGTTACATTTCATAAGCAATCAATAAGTTAGATATGTACATTTCCAGCCATGTTCCAAGGGTGCCACAGTGGCTGTGGTAAATGACAGGGAGGGTGCTGAAGAGGTTGTTTACCTGAACTCTTTTACATGCCAGGGTTTATACAAGAAAGAACTCCTGTTTCTGATTAACATGAAGCCATTATTGGGTACTAAGATGAATTTTTCTTTAAATATTTCCATAATGTTTAAAAATCATATAATGAACATCAATACTTTATAATTATTAAATACTCAAGCATTTGCCTGTCTGAACTAAAACTGACTCCAAATGAGTCAGGTTCAAGTTTACAAAGTTTTATAACCCTAAGTTACAACATAATAGTTTCTATCCCAAGTAAAACAACCAAAAGAACACATTCCAAAGTTAAAATAAAATAACTTTCCATTCCCCTTCATCCACTGTGACAGTGATAACTGATGAGGGGACCTGGGCAGAAGAGCACAATTTTTTTTTTTAAAATAAATTTATTTATTTATTTTTGGCTGCGTTGGGTCTTCATTGCTGTGCACAGGCTTTCTCTAGTTGTGGCGAGCAGGGGCTACTCTTCATTGCGGAGCGCGGGCTTCTCATTGAGGTGGCTTCTCTTGTTGCGGAGCACGGGCTCTAGGCACGCAGGCTTCAGTAGTTGAAACACGTGGGCTCAGTAGTTGCGGCTCGTGGGCTCTAGAGCGCAGGCTCAGTAGTTGTGGTGCACGGGCTTAGCTGCTCCACAGTATGCAGGATCTTCCCAGACTAGGGATCGAACCCGTGTCCCCTGCATTGGCAGGAGGATCCTTAACCACTGCGCCACCAGGGAAGTCCTGAGCACAATATAATTTCAAGGAAAGTTTTCCTACTCCTAATTACCATGTTCACAGATGTAAGCGACCTACTCACCAGTTATAATCAAACCACGATGCATAGCTAGGAATAATAATGTGATTGGTCTGCTCTGTCACATTATCTTCACCAGGGTCAACTGACCGACTCTGATCACCTTTGCCAGGATCTTCATCTTCCTATAGAAAAGAAGCCAAAGTTCAGAGAAAGAGAACTGCAGAGAGATATGGAATAGCTTTCAAACTTCTAATAGCAGGTTACAGAAAATGCAGCTAGCTGATCCAATTTCAAGGACCAGAAAAACAAATTTCAAGTAAAAATAGCCTTTCACAGTTTTTAAGGTACCTTCACAAGATGTCCAGATGAGATAGCATATTTTATTCCTCCTTTTTACAGATGAGGGAATCAACTCATAGAAAGCCCAAAACTTTTCCACAATAGCCTGCTACTTATTTGTCTAGTTTTACCTAATCCTAGAATCACAAATCTAAATTACTAGCTCTCAATTTATTTATAAGGAGGTAACACAAGGACACTGAGACATAATGATAAGGTTTCCCCAATCCCAAAGATTGAGTACTAAGTATCTGCCAACAGCGATACATGCAATATCTCACTTATTCCTTACAATAACAGCAGGTACTGTTTATCACCTCTTTTGTGGATGAGAAAATGATGCACAGAGCTAACAAGACATAAACAGGATAAAACTCCAGAAAGCCCAGCTAGAGGGCCTACACTCTTAACCACTCTTACTGCTGAAAATTAGTTCTGACTTTTACCACATTTATATAGGTTTTGCAAATGATTCCACCTAAAAACCTGGTTTTGCTAATACAATAATTTCAAAAAGCACTGCTTTAGGTCAAAACACAAGGACATTTTTTATGCTACCAGTAAACAGTAATAATTACTTTTTTTTTGGCTGCATATGGGATCTTAGTTCCCCGACTGAGGCCCACAGCAGTGAAAGCACGGAGTCCGAACCACTGGACCACCAGGGAATTCCCCCAGTAATAATTACTTTCAAATAATATTATCTAACATACGCTTTATATTCAAGGGGATCCAAGTGTCCCATAAATGTCCTTTACAGATTTTTCTCAATACAGAACCTGATCAAGGAGTCCATATTATATATGATATTCATGTCTCCTTAGTCTCCTTTAATCCCTGCCTCCTTTTTGGGGGAGATTTTATGACATTAAAATTCTTGAAGAATCCAGACCAGACAGCTTGTAGAGCATCTACCAATCTCTATTTATCACAGTGATTCTTCATAATTAACTTCAGATTAAACATTTTCACAAAGAATACTACAGGAAATAAGCTTATTAACATTCAGATATTTTCAAATTGTGTAGAGTTCTATCTATCAACCTTTTATCTGTGGTGTTTTTACTGTTTTTAATCTTATAAAATGCTTTTCTGTTAAGAAACCAGTCAAATTTTACATCATATTCTTTTACAAAGGTTCCATAGTTTAATTTCTACTTTTAACTTAAATCAACCTAAATTTCTTGTGTTATATTGCTTTAGGTGAGGATCTAGTTACTGCTAGAAACTTAAGACAGTAGTTTCCTTAAGATCAATGAATATCAAAAAAAAATTTAATGTATGAAATCATCAAGGAAACTCTGGTTGTTACTTAAATGATATTGAAACAAATGTGTTAATATTGATGACAAAGGTAAGGAATTTTATTTCCCAAACCAGGGAAGCTAGAAAAATCTATGCTCATGGTTAATTTGTTTTTGTGGCATAGGTTCTACAAATTCAATGTGATTCAATTCAGAAAATTTTCTTTATTCAGGAAAACTAGGGAGAGGCTGGTATTGAAATGAATAAAGGCTGACAGTCTACAGTTTAATCATCTCAGTGAGGAGAGAAGCAGAATGACATCATGGGACTGGTGTTAGAGTAACCACCTCTAGCCATCTTAGGTTTAAGTTACATAGCAGACTTGTCCATAGTTTCAAAAGTACTCCCAGCCTTGGCATAAAAAAAAGGGGGGGGGGCATAATTCTTTGGTTTTCTATTTTGGTCTCCTTTATTGCCACCCAATACTTTCTACTCTAAAAGATAACATCTTTTTACAAATGTAATATTCATAAATGTTTATGAGTAGCTCTTTGAATAAAGAAGTTTGATTTTAAAGAAAAAAATCATAAGAACAGTTCAGCTAAAGAGCCATCTGTAGAAGAGTTTCTTGAAATACTTTTCCTTGAAATCCTGTCATGAATATTTTCATTTCATGACTGTGTACAAAACAACAATAAGTGTCACTATGGGGGAAGTTCTCTGACTCACTGAAAAAGAAAAAAAAAAGAACTAACCATTTTCAGCATTAAGGAAGTTATTTCAAGGAGATTAAGGATTAGTTACACATCTTAACACAGTTAGAGATGACAACCTGAATAAACAAGGTGACATTTATTTAAAAAGAGAAATAAAACCTTGCCTAAAATCCAACACCATCCTACAGCCTAATTATTGACATGTCTCCGCAGCAAAATTGATGAAAGAGGAAGCAGCTGACTTTAAGGCTCAAAAAAGGTGAAAAGTGTGATCAAAGGCTACAGTTGTGGACTGGGGCTGCACTAATAGAAATGGGAGTGAGAAAATCAAAGCAAGGCACGGTCCCTGCTCACCTGGAATACTGTGCAGCTCTGATTATTAACTTGCAACCAGGAGAGTAATGGAACCAGAAACTATAGCATATGAGGAATACTACCTGGGAAAATGACAAATTCCTCTTGATAAAATTTGGGGGGTGGGTCAAGAAAGACAGACTATTTTGGGCGTGTGTTAAAAAGAAATTAAAAAATCAGAAGGACCTCAAAATAGACTATTTCTAAGGAAACTTCCAAATCAGTGTTTCTACTGCTCGATACACAGGACCCTTAGTTACTGTTGCACCAGGCCTAACTAAATCATTACCTTTCCTCCTGTTGTGACTGTTTCTTCATCCTGCTCATCTGCAAAATCAAAACATGTAATTCATTTAACAGGTAAATGCTCTCTCGATTACCTGGAAACCTTAAGGTTTAAGGAATTGATACTGGCCAGAGAAAAGGAAAGAAACAGAGCATTATTAAAGCTAATTCACCTTGAATAATTCAGTAAATTAGAATTGTACACAGAAGCATAGAGGTGAGTAAAAATTCAAAGCACAAATCATTAAAATTCTCCAACAACAGGGAACTTATAATTAAATACTACTTGGAATACAATCTTAGTCTTATGATCTTACTTAATAATAGGTAAGGAAAGTGGTTTGGGCTCTTGCCTCCAGAGGTTTAGTGAAACAAAATAATGACATTTTGGATCCCAGAGGAAATGAATAAAGAATGAGGAGTAAAGAAGGAAGTGATATCAATCCCTACAGACAAAGTCCTGGCAAGAGTGTTAATACCTTCTGAGGATAGGGGACTACAGGACCTAAATGCTAGTCTTGCAAAAGAACAAAGGCAAATCCATGTATAATTTAAACTAGGCAGTTGACTTCCATAGTGAAAAGTAAAAGTGCCATGGTGGAAAAGGTAAAGGTTACAGCACAAATAATTACATGATTAAGTTCCTATAACATTTTATTTTTTATATAATTATTATGACCCTTGGCAGTGACTAAGGCACTGTAAAGTTTAAAGAGAACACAAGGAAGCCATTTTTTTTCATTATTCCTTCAAACAAATATTTCCAAGAATCTGCTATTTGAAAAGCACTAAATAAACGGCTTAGACAGGGGTCAGGATCTATAGCCTACAAGCTAAATCAGGCCCACTGCCTGTTTTTGTATGGAATCTGGGAAATTGACTCTCAGTGTGTTCCTAGTCAATAGTTAACCGATAAGAAGGGTGGTTCGCTGTGCCTAGACTGTGCACAACGCAGCTTATGATAAACTTCTGCAGGCTGAAATTCTGGTATGTGTTAGGCAGAGGGTACCCTACATTACCAGTAAAAGCACCCATCTTAGACTCTCAAACAAGCTTCCCTAGGTGGAAACACTGCATGTGTGTTGCTGTGTGAAGAGCACACTCTGTGCGATCCCTCACGTAAGGGAGAGAGCGTAAGGAAGCCTGCACCCAGACTCTGCCTGTGTTATTTCCCCTTATGATCTGTTTATGCTTCCTATGTTGCTGTGATATATGTCAGCCGTGAGTACAACTATATGCTGAGTTCCATCAGTCCTTCTAGAGAATCTCCAAACCTGGGGATGGTCTTGGGGATTCCTATCACACGTGCAAGAATGATTTTTTTATTTTTAAATGGTTAAAGAGAAAATCAATAGAAGAATAAATATATCATGACATATCAAAAATTAACTGAAACTCAAATTTCAGTGTCTGTAAATAAAAGTTTTATTGGAATAAACCATGATCATTTGTTTATATATTATGAATGGCTGTATTTGCATTACAATGGCAAAGTTGACTAATTGTAACTTAGACCTTATAGCCCAAAATGCCTAAAATATTTACTATCTGGCCCTTTTTAGAAAAGTTTGCCAACCCCTACTTTAGAGGATATAAGAAGATGAGTAGTATTTTAACAGGTGATAAGGAACCAGCCTTCAAACATTTAACTAAATTTTGTGCACTAGCCACCGTCCAAGTGCTAAGGACACGGGCTTCCCTGGTGGCCCAGTGGTTAAGAATCTGCCTGCCAATGCAGGAGACATGGGTTTGAGCTCTGGTCTGGGAAGATCCCACATGTCGCAGAGGAACTAAGCCCGTGCGTCACAACTATAGAGCCTGTGCTCTACAGCCTGCGAGCTACGACTACTGAGCCCGCATGCCACAACTACTGAAGCCTGTGCACCTATAGCCTATGCTCCGCAACAAGAGAAGCCACAGCAATAAGCCCGCACACCACAACAAAGAGTAGCCCCTGCTCGATGCAACTAGAGAAAAGCCCGCGTGCAGCAACGAAGACCCAGTGCAGCCAAAAATAAATAAAATAAACAAATAAATAAATTTATATTTTTAAAAAATGCTAAAGACACAATGATGAACAAGAAAAAGTTCCTGTCTTTATGGAGTTTATATTCCAGTTAAGAGTGGCAGGAGATGGAAGAGAAAATAAACAAACAAAAAGATACCAAATGTTGAAAACTGCTATACACAGAGGGAGGAACACTCCCAAGCTCATTCTACGAAGCCACCATCACCCTGATACCAAAACGAGACAAGGATGTCACAAAGAAAGAAAACTACAGGCCAATATCACTAGTGAACATAGATGCAAGAATCCTCAACAAAATACTGGCAAACAGAATCCAACAGCACATTAAAAGGATCATACACCATGATCAGGTGGGGTTTATCCCAGGAATGCAAGGATTCTTCAGTATACACAAATCAATCAACGTGATACACCATATTAACAAATTGAAGGAGAAAAACCATATGATCATCTCAATAGATGCAGAGAAAGCTTTCAACAAAATTCAACACCCATTTATGATAAAAACCCTCCAGAAAGTAGGCACAGAGGGAACTTACCTCAACATAATAAAGGCCATGTGTGACAAACCCGCAGTCAACAACGTCCTCAATGGTGAAAAACTGAAACCATTTCCACTAAGATCAGGAACAAGACAAGGCTGCCCACTCTCACCACTATTATTCAACATAGTTTTGGAGGTTTTAGCCACAGCAATCAGAGAAGAAAAAGAAATAAAAGGAATCCAAATTGGAAAAGAAGAAGTGAAGCTGTCGCTGTTTGCAGATGACATGATACTATACATAGAGAATCCTGGAGATGCTACCAGAAGACTACTGGAGCTGATCGGTGAATTTGGTAAAGTAGCAAGATGCAGAATTGATGCACAAAAGTCTCTTGCATTCCTATACACTAATGATGGGGAATCTGAAGGTGAAATTGAGAAAACACTCCCATTTACTATTGCAACAAAAAGAATGAAATATCTGGGAGTAAGCCTACCTTGGGAGACGAAGGACCTGTATGCAGAAAATTATGGGACACTGATGAGAGAAACTGGAGATGATGCAGGTAGATGGAGAGGTATGCCATGTTCTTGGATTGGAAGAATCAACATTGTGAGGGTGAACATACTGCCCAGGGCAATCTACAGATTCGGTGCAGTCGCTATCAAACTACCACTGGCATTTTTCACAGAACTGGAGCAAAGGATCTCACGGTCTGTATGGAGGCACGGGAGACCCCAAACAGCCAAAGCAATCTTGAGAAAGAAAGGCGGAGCTGGGGGAGTCGGGTTTCCTGACTTCAGACGGTGCTGCAGAGCTACGGTGGTCGAGGCAGTGTGGTGGTGGCACAAAAACAGAGGTGTAGATCAGTGGAGCAGGATGGAGGGCCCAGAGGTAAAGCCACGCACATATGGTCACCTTATCTTTGATAAAGGAGGCGGGAGTGTACAGTGGAGAAAAGACAGCCTCTTTGGTGAGTGGTGCTGGGAAAACTGGACAGCTACACATGGAGGAATGAAATTGGAACACTCCCTAACACCATACACAAAAATAAACTCAGAATGGATTGAAGACCTAAACGTAAGGCCAGACACTGTTAAACTCTTGGAGGAAGGCATAGGCGGAACACTCCGTGACATGGATCACAGCAGAATCCTTTCTGACACCTCCTAGAGAGACGGAAATAAAAACAAAAATAAACAAATGGGACCTAATGAAGCTTAGAAGCCTTTGCACAGCAAAAGAAACCACAGACAGGACAAAAAGGCAACCCTCAGAATGGGATAAAATATCTGCAAATGAAGCAACGGACAAAGGATTAATCTCTGAAATTTACAAGCAGCTCATGCAGCTCAATATCAAAAAGGCAAACAACCCAATCCAAAAATGGGCAGAAGACCTGGGTAGACTTTTCTCCAAAGAAGATATACAGATTGCCAACAAACACATGAAAGAATGCTCAACATCATTAATCATTAGAGAAATGCAAATCAAAACTACAATGAGATACCATCTCACGCCTGTCAGAGTGGCCATCATCAAAAAATCTAGAAACAATGAATGCTGGAGAGGGTGTGGAGAAAAGGGAACCCTCTTGCACTGTTGGTGGGAATGTAAACTGATGCAGCCACTATGAAGAACAGTATGGAGGTTCCTTGAGAAACTAAAAATAGAGCTACCATACGACCCAGTGGTCCCACTACTGGGCATACACCCTGGGAAAACCATGGTTCGAAGGGAGTCGTGTACCACAGTGTTCACTGCAGCTCTATTTACGGTAGCCAGGCATGGAGGCAACCTGGGTGTGCATCGACAGATGAATGGATGGAGGGGATGTGACACATATATACAGTTGAGTACTGCTCGGCCATAAAAAGAAACAAAATTGAGTTGTTTGTGGTGAGATGGATGGGCCTGGAGTCTGTCATACAGAGTGAAGTAAGTCAGAGAGAGAAAAACAAATGGCGTGTGCTAACACATATGTATGGAATCTAAGAAAGGGAAAAAGGGTGGTCATGAAGAGCCTGGGGGCAAGACGGGAATGGAGATGCAGATGTACTAGAGAGTGGACTTGGGAATATGGGGAGGGGGAGCGGTCAGTTTGGATGAGGTGGGAGAGTGGCGTGGACACATATACACTACTAAATGTAAAACAGATAGCTGGTGGGGGGTGGCCGCATGGCACAGGGAGATCAGCTCGGTGCTTTGTGACCGCGTGGAGTGGTGGGATGGGGAGGGTGGGAGACGCAAGAGGGAAGAGATATGGGGATGTATGTGTATGTACAGTTGATTCACTTTGTCATGAGGCAGAAGCTAACACACCATTGTAAAGCAATTATACTCCAATAAAGATGGAAAAAAAAAAAAAGAAAATTGCTATACAGAGACTAAAAACAAAATAATACATTTGAGAGAGGAATTGGGTGGGTGGACCCTTCAGAGCAAATATAGACGGAAGCCTCTCTGAAAAGGTGACATTTAAGCTGCAACCTGAGAGAAGGACAAAGCAAGCATTCCACAGAGAGGAAGAAGCCAAATCAAGAACCTCAGGTGCGGATGTACCCCATGACTTAACGAAACTGTGAGCATGAATAGAAGCTGAGAGAAATGAGCGGGACACAAGAGCAGAGTGCAATGATACAAAGCATTAGCATTAGCACTACAGATAGACAGTCCTGGATCTGAATCTGTGCTCTCTCACTTAATAGCTGTATACTTAGGAACGTTACTGAACCCCTCCAGTCTCTATTTCCTAATCAATGAATCGGGGCTAACATGGTTTTATGGAGAAACGCAAACATACGTAGAATGACACCTGACAAGTACTCACATAACATAAAGATGGACATTGTTCCTCGATTTGTAAATTAGAGACAAACATACGCTAAAAGCAGACGTGAGGTAAGTTACAGCACTACCAACAATGAGTCATCCAACTCTGCAGAGGGACTATTTTTTTCTTAGGAAGTGACTAACAGAAAGAATTCTGGGTAAGGCCGTCAAAAATGAACTTTTTGTCCTTTGGGTCTTAGTAAACCAAAGGATAATCATCTTCTCACTAAATGGTGGTAGTACAATATAATGATTCAACTCTCTCTGGTCAAATTATACTATTTCATTTTAGTTTAACAGATTTTCATCCCTGAAGGAGTTTGGCACCCAATGGAAATAGACTTCTGATAATACAAAAGTAGGAGGGGCACCCTTCAATCTGACTCCTAGATGGTAATACTCAATAAATGTTCTCTTTCTCCTTCTTTTTACGGTAGAAAAAGCCAGAAAAAGCAGGATGTATTTAGTGAAATGAAGGAAAAAAACTCTCCCAAACACCCACTCATGTCTGCCATCAAGAATCACAGCAGTTTATTTGAAATACAGAATTCACTTGACTAGGACATAGTGAAATACAAGTCTCATTTTCCACATAAGGAGATCTTGAAAATCCCTATTAGGTCTAAAATCCCATCAATTCATAAATTTAATATATACTGAAAACACGAGGATCCCCTTTGATTTTTACAAATGAAGAAAGTAAATGAGATTATATATATAATTTTCAGGAACAAAGATGTTTAAAACTATCCTTACTTTTAAAAACTGGAACAAGTGACTACCCTCAAAGCACATCCAAGAATTAGACCTTACTTGTGAAAGTGTACTCTACAACTGGAAAATACAGTATAAGGATGATGTGACTCTCACTTTATCCTGTTAAGGAAATTTTCTCTTTTTTAAAATATTTACTTATTTGGCTGCACTGGGTCTTAGTTGCGGCATGAGGGCTCTTAGCTGCGGCATGTGAACTCTTAGTTGCGGCATGCATGTGGGAACTAGTTCCCTGACCAGGGATCAAACCCAGGCCCCCTGTATTGGGAGCACAGCGGAGTCTTAACCATTGGACCATCAGGGAAGTCCCAAGGAAAGTTTCTCTTGGCTTACAAACTATTAACAGTCAACAGATATTTGTTCTGAAGACACAAAATCAATTCGCACACGTTGTGAAACAAATACTTCAGGCAGATTATAAAAAGTGCTCTAATTATAACTGTTTCTTTAAAACTCAGATATTCTGATTTAGATATAATATTACCACCTTTGTTAGTTTGCAGGAAAACATTACGCTCTGAGAGAGGCAGATCAGTAAGAATGGAGAGAATGGATCATAAGAAATTAAATTTCCTAATATGGTAGCAAACTAAACAACAATGGTACTAACAGAGCCATAGATAATATCTATGCTAGAAAGCATAGCAACTGAAATCTCTCAGTAAAGAAGGGATTATCAAGGGAGCTGACATATTCAAGAGACAAAACTGTATAGATTTTCTGATTTTTACCTAGATCTGCTACAGTTCCTCCTTTAACAGGTGTATTTTCACTATCTTTCTTTGGGTTTACTAGAAAGAAAAAAAAAAGAATTATGTTTTAGGGGGAAAGTTCTACTTGTTTTTAAGAAAACAGAATAGAAGATTAAAAAATACACAACTCTCACTGCATCTCCACCATCATTCAGTACTTACCTTTGTGTAAAACCTACTCACCTTCATGTAAAAACCGCAAGCCCAGCTGAGAAACATTAACATTTAATATAACAGACAATATTCTGTAATTAATTAAACAAGCAGCAATCTTTTTCATCATAAAAGCAAACAATACAGAAATAGAGAGAGCAAACCCTGAAAAGAACCTTTCAACCCCTTTACCAAAAGTATTTTTTGTGTTTTTTTGTGCACTGTGGATTCCCATTTCTGTGCCATACATTAAGACAGACAAATTGAGGGAGAACCAATACCTTTTATACATCTATGTAGACTTCAAAACATTCTGAGGGTTTTTAAATCTTACAGATATAAAGTTATCATACTGTGCTTATTTCCTTAGTACTCTACTTTTCTACTTTTGTACTTAGTTTTCTACTTTTGTTAACAGTGCGCCTGTGTGATCTTTCCATGTATTTTTAGTTACGTCTCTTTCACTTTTAATGGACATTCCGTGTCCATGAGTGGATCATGAGGTAACTAGCCCTATATCAATGGAAACTTTATTTTCAATTTTTCATTACTGTGTAATCAACATTCTTTTACACTTATCTTTATGCATGCATGTAATTTCTTAATATGGATTATGAAATTAAAACTGTTATTGTACAGTTTTTTAAATTTAATAGATATAGCCGAATTGTGTTAAGTGCCTTCATCAGTTTATACTTCCATCAATAGCATTTGAGAGTACTCACTTCCTCAAAACAGTTGTACTTTGGGAATCATCTACTTTCTAAGTTTTGAAAATCACATGGATGAAAAGTTACTTTAATGATTTACATATCCTTGGTTATGTGAGATTAAGCATCTTTTCATACATTTATTGATCCCAGGTTTTTTAATAAAATTACCAGTACATAATACTTTGTCCTTTATTCCATAAGGTTTAAGAATCTTTATAGTTATTTAGGGTTTTTTGGGGTTTTTTTTGCGGTACGCGGGCCTCTCACTGTTGTGGCCTCTCCCGTTGCGGAGCACAGGCTCCAGACGCGCAGGCTCAGCGGCCATGGCTCACGGGCCCAGCCGCTCCGCGGCATGTGGGATCCTCCCAGACCGGGGCACGAACCCATGTCCCCTGCATCGGCAGGCGGACTCTCAACCACTGCGCCACCAGGGAAGCCCGATATTTACGGTTTTAATTCTTTGTTAAATGGGTAATGAATATTTTCTCTAAGACTAACACTTGTTTAAAAGTACATTAGTATTTGGAAATTTACTTTCACAGTTTTGTTTTTATTTTATTTTATTTAAATAATTAATAAATTTATTTTTTGGCTGTGTTGGGGGCCATGCTGGGTCTTCGTTGCTGCACATGGGCTTTCTCTAGTTGCAGCTACTCTTCGTTGCAGTGTGCGGGCTTCTCATTGCGGTGGCTTCTCTTGTTGCGGAGCACAGGCTCTAGGTGTGCAGGCTTCAGCCATTGTGGCACGCAGGCTCCAGACATTGTGGCACGCAGGCTCAGTAGTTGTGGCTTGCAGGCTCTAGAGTGCAGGCTCAGTAGTTGTTGCGCATGGGCTTAGTTGCTCCGCGGCATGTGGGATCTTCCTGGACCAGGGTTCAAACCCGTGTCCCCTGCATTGGCAGGCGGATTCTTAACCACTGCGCAACCAGGGAAGTCCCTAGGTTTTCTTTGTTTTATTTATTTATTTAATTAATTTTTTTTTTTTGCGGTACGCGGGCCTCTCACTGTTGTGGCCTCTCCCGTTGCGGAGCACAGGCTCCAGACACGCAGGC
>NC_041231.1:43886306-43925002 GCF_002837175.3 Physeter macrocephalus | reverse complement strand
CGCAGGCCCAGCGGCCATGGCTCACAGGCCCAGCCGCTCCGCGGCATGTGGGATCTTCCCAGACTGGGGCACGAACCCGCATCCCCTGCATTAGCAGGCGGACTCTCAACCACTGCGCCACCAGGGAAGCCCCTACAGTTTTGTTTTTAAATTGAGTACTTTAATCCACCTGAAGTTTAAATTCTTATATATGATACAAAGAAGAATACTAAAATTTATAGGACTTGTGGAACAGTCTGATCTTTTCCCATTTATTTGTGTTGCTAAATTCATAATAATTTAAATTTATTCACAAATATGGTTCTACATTTGAATTTCCCATTCTATTTTTTCTTTTTTTGGCTGCAACGGGTCTTTGTTGCAGCATGCAGGATCTTTCATTGCGGGCACAAAGGCTCTTCGTTGTGGCACGAGGGCTTCTGTCTAGTAGTGGCGTGCTGGCTCCAGGGTGCGTGGGCTCTGTAGTTGTGCTTGAGCTCCAGGACGCATGGGCTCTGCAGTTTGCAGCACTGGGGCTCTCTAGTTGAGGTGCACGGGCTCAGCTGCCCCGCAGCACATGGGATCTTAGTTCCCCAACCAGGGATAGAACCCGTGTCCCCCGCATTGGGAGGTGGATTCTTTACCAATGGACCACCAGAGAAGTCCCTGAATTGGCCATTCTATTCCACTGATGAACGCAGCCATTCTTGTGTCTAAACCATACTACATTAATTATTATAGCTTCCCAGTTTTAGATGGTTATCTCTTAAGACTATCACCACCTTCATAGTTTTTATTTAAGATTATTCTTTTGATTGCCTTTGTGAATTTTCTCTTCTATATGACCTTTAAAATATATTTGTGTGGTTTTTATTGCCCCATTTTGTAAAACATGGTGATTTTTAGAAACTCATATAACATTATAGATGACTATATTTTTCATTTCTTAAAAATACAAATGACTACTTAAAAAAGAACAAAAAAGAAAAATGTTGTAGGGATTACAACACACATCAAAGTAAAATACACGAAAACATTACAAGACAGGAGAGGGCATAGGTTAAATTATATTATCGTAAATTTCATACATTTTTATCTCAACTAGACAACAATGATTCTAAATCGATTTGATAAATTAAGGATATATTATATACTATAATCCCTAGAGCAATCACTAAGAAAAATATAGCTAAAAAACAAATAGAGATTAAGAAAATCCATACAGAAAGGAAGCAGTATAGTGGTTGCCAATACAAGGGGAAAGGGAATAATTTGGACTAACTCCTAATAAGTACAGGGTTTCTTTTCACAGGGATGAAAACATCTGGAATTAAGACAGTGGTGATGACTGCACAACATAGTGAGTTTACTAAAAACCACTGGAGTGATTAAAATATACTTTAAAATGGTGACTTTTATGCTCTGTGAAGTTTAAAACCATGCTATATATAGGGACTTCCCTGGAGGTCCAGTGGTTAAGACTGCTCTTCCAATGCAGGGGGCATGGGTTCGATCCCTGGTTGGGGAACTGGGATCCCACCTGCCACGCTGCATGGCCAAAAAAAACACAAACAAACAAAACTATGCTATATATAAAAGAAACCATGTAAGTTTGAAAAGAAAGGAAAATAGCGAGGGGCTAGAATAGAACATTAAAAGCTAAAGAGGAAATGAGAGGGACAAATGGGAAAAAACAGCATGATTGTAGACTTAAACCCAACCATATAGATAATTACGTTACATTTAAGTGGACTACATACTCCAATTAAAAACAGAAAATGTATATATTGGGGGAAAGAACTAAGTCTCCACAAATTGATGTTTAAAAGCAATGCTTTACATAATTAGAGTGAAAGTAAAAGAATGCCAGAGAGGTACAAATTGAAAACATAAAATGTAAGAAAAAATTTATAGGACTGCTGAAGTCTTAAGTACAGTGGGGACTAACAAAACATAGAAATTTAATGAAAAGGATGTGGTGAGATGAGGCTTTATTATTATCAGAGAACTTAGATTTCAAGACAAGCACTATTGTGGCACCTAGAGACATAATACAAGCCTCAATTCATCAGAACACGATGATCTAGATGTACATGCCCTTAAACAGCAGAGCTTCAAAGTACAAGAAAATATAGGTACAAAAAAATTTAACAGGAATAAAGGGACAAACAAACCCACAATCACAGTTAAAAAGGTCTAACATCTGCCTCCCAATAACTGATTTAAATAGGTTGAATTGTGCATAGACACGTACTCCATTTTTTCATACGTATATTGATTCTGTTGGGATTTTAAAACCATTAACTTTAAAGCATTACTAAATTTCGAGAACTTTTTGATCACAGTGTGTTTTCCCGATAAATAGCAAAAGTATACCAAAAGACAGGAAAAGAGGGAATTTCACATATGTTAACCTTAAAGGGGAATCTATTAATATTTGAAAACTATTATATATGTCTATTATATTCATACTATATGTGTCTCCAGTTAAGAACTGGAGACACAGAGCAAGAAGTGAATCATCCCATGGCACGGCTGAGAATAATTAAATCACGTCTAACACTCTCATAGTCTAGGTAAAAGGATACAAACCATTTTTTGGAAGAACCACCTCCTCTATGTTGGGTACAGGTGTTGGGTCTTCCATGTCCTTGGTAAGATCTTCTTGCTCATCTTCCTCTTTCTGACTTCTCCGCTTCCCATAAAGACTAGCTTGGCTAAAACATAAAAGATACATAATCATAAACAAGACTGACGATAGCTACTTACAGTAAACAATTTCAGAGGCTTTAACTACCCTGTTAGAGAATCTACGCTCAGAATCACTTTAAAAGACAAACAGAAATTTAAAAAATTAGATACATTCCCCAAATTACATCTAACCAGTCAAAAGGAAAAGAAAACTTATAGGGCACAAGAAATGACCACAGAAATTCTGCAATACAAATTTGCAGACAGTATCCTAAAAGGTGCTTAGTGTAATAAAAAAATATCTGCTATGGAAATACAGCACATATTTTATCTCAGATCATAAAGAATCACTTACATAAGAAATTTTCTCAAAGATATATACAAATAACTGACTGCTTTTGGTTTTTTTTTGGTTTTCCATATTTTCCTGGCTCTTTGTATCATCCAAACATCAGGAACTGCAAAGTAAAATCACTTAGGACGGTACTTTTATATTTTGTAAAAATTGCCATTGTTCTTTCACCACCAATTCAATCAAATCAACATTTATTTTTAAAACTAACACATGCCAGAAAGCATATTAAAGCTCAAACAAGAATGGAATGATTCCTTACCTTCAGGAATTACAGGGAATTCAGGACAGAAATCATTAACTACCTCATATAATGTGATGTGTACCAATACAAAGAAATGAATACAAGGACCACAAAAATACAACTCAGAGAAAGAGAACTGTAACAATTTACTAAAAAGTTGGCAATGTTTCAGGATGATGAGTAAAAGCATAAAAGCTTAAGAAAAAAAATTTCCCATTTTGGGGTAGTAATCTAGAATACACCGACAAGGGAGGCAGAATGGAGAAAGAGCTTGCTGAGTCCTCACACTGCTGAGAGAATGCTCCAAGTTCTCTTTTTAGAGGGACCACATGTTGGCATAGGTTAGAATAAGGTATACAGAGTAAAAAAAATTTGTTTAATAAAAATTACATGACAATTTTTTTTAAGCCTATGAAAAACTAAAGGTGGCAAGGAGGTAAAATACTTCAAAATGAAGAAAAGATGCAGGGAAGATGAATAAAACAAATGTTAGGAAAACAGGTTTCAAGATGTTTTAGTTAGACTATTCTAAGGGGAGACTTAAATGAGCAAAGTACGGCTCATTAGAAGGCAGATGCATTCAATTAAAGGACGCACATACATTTATTTTGGGGAAACTAAATTTGGTGGGTTTTATACTCAGAGTAGAGGCTAAATGCCACCACTGTGAGCATCCCGGACATCACATTTTGGTTCTGTGACCACTCATGTCCTGGCAGCCCATCTTAGCCCATAAAGGGGAGAGTAGCACATCGATTTCAGGCCCGGAAACATTTGGAAAAGTTGTTATGATATTCTTTACAGGGATCTCAGGTAGCTCTGAAATCTCTAAACATCAACAGTAAGTTTCAGAATACAAGTTTAAGAGATAAGGTTACCCTCAATAATCCCCAAGAAAAACCTATTTTGTTCTTTTAATTTTTATGTCACAGTACATGTGACTTGATAAAATAACAAAGATCTTTTTATAACTGTAACTGACTCATTAATATTATTTATAAAACTAAATAAGAGTTTCTTAACTTCCCTAAAAGCTTCTACGCATGGTTAAGAATGCTTCAAGTAACCTTACCCTTCAAGAAATAACGTGATTCAAGGCATGTTCTGGGCAACAAAAGGCAAATTTGGCTAGAGAAGAAAGTCACAAAAGGAAGCTGATGGAGAGATGACTGCACTGTAAAGATCTACTTGACAACAGCCAGAAAGTCGACAAATTTACTACCACATGAAAAGAATAAACTTTGCAAACTGTCATTTTCTAAAACTAAATTATAACCTCTGAAAAATTGCTTAAAATATATTTTGAGGGACTTCCCTGGTGGTCCAGTGGTTGAGACTTCGCCTTCCAATGCAGGCGGTGTGGGTTCGATCCCTAGTAGGGGAGCTAGGATCCCACATGCCTCCCCACCAAAAAAACCAAAGACATAAAACAGAAGCAATATTGTAACAAATTCAATAAAGACTTTAAAAATGGTCCACATCAAAAAAAAAAAAAGTCTAAAGTATGTTTTGAGGGCTTCCCTGGTGGCGCACTGGTTGAGAGTCCACCTGCCGATGCAGGGGACATGGGTTCGTGCCCCGGTCCAGGAAGATCCCACATGCCGTGGAGCGGCTGGGCCCGTGAGCCATGGCCGTTGAGCCTGCGCGTCTGGAGCCCGTGCTCCGCAACAGGAGAGGCCACAACAGTGAGAGGCCCGCGTACCGCAAAAAAAATAAATAAATAAAAAATAAAATATGTTTTGAGCTAGACAACCCTGAAATTATTAAGTATCTACTTAGTACATAATCATAAAATTATTATGTATTTTCTACCATTTACAGGTATCTACTTCAGGCCAGGCACTGTGCAAGGTCTTTAAAGTCTCACTTAATCCTCACAACAACCTATTCAACAGAAACCAAAATCTCCACTCAAGCAAGATTCACTAAGTACAAACGTGACTTACTGAATAAGGCACTACACTGCTGCAATTTGCAGAATATGGAGCAGACAGAGGTTCAACTCCTCTATAAGTCATTTGGATCATGTATGGGACAGGTGTTAAAACTGGAGAAGGACAGTAACTCTGGTGAATATAATTTCTTAAATTCCTTACCAGTCACACTTCTCAATACATACACTGATACAGAAAAAACGTTCTATTCGGAGATAGAAATGTATAAAAATGACATAAGATGCCCATCAGATAACATGCCATAACAAGATGAGCTATCAAAGCAAAGACTTCCAACCAAGTCAAAGTAAGGCAAACGTCCAATGTAAATGTAAAAATCTGCAAAGTTCTTTCGTCTGTTTCAGTGCCTTCTGAATTATGTTGCAGTTCTTACCCTTTCTTCCCGCTCTTCTTCCGGGATTCTGTGGGTGTGGGAGGTGGAGGGGAAGGTGAATGTTTCCTCTTTCGAGCATTAGCTGATGCTTTTCTATCTCTTCTCTCTGGACTTCTGACTGGCTAGGAAGAAGTAAATGGAAGTAAATATCAGCTAGCTTTGCTGACTCCTCAGTTTCTACAAACCCTAGTCCAAAGGTGAGTTTTCACAAAGATAATACCAAACACAATGTCTCAGAGGAAATGAAAGGCACAACATTAAGCATCCTGGACTGTAAGCAGTCAGGAGACTTTCCCTGACCTTCCAGGTGATGCACCATCAATGGATATATTAGAACCATCCCACAGGTATTCAAACTATGCTACAAAACAGACATGCCCAAACCCCTCACAACTAAAAACTGTTCCTGTTCAAATTCTGTGTTCCCAGGTGGGAAAAGCATTTTCAATAACCACTGGAAAAATATGAAACACATGCTATTAAATTAATGAAATACAAAGACTGGCTGAATGATCCTGTGAAAAAAAAATGTACCAGAAACTACTCCTAGTTCATCATTAAAAGGAATATAAGAGAAAATGACTCAAAAGAGGTAAAATTTTATAAGACTGCAATTTATGATTTAAAAGTCAACCCACAGGCATAAAACTAACCCTATTTGCAGATGACATGATCTTATATATGGATAACCCCAAGGAATCCACAAAAAAACTATTAGAGCTAGTAAACGAGCTCAGCATAGTTGCAGGCCATACATCAACATACAAAAGTCAGCATGTATATAATAAATTTAATACCAATTTAATAAAACAGACCATAATAAAGAAAATACACCTAAAATGATCCAAAGTATTGCATCTGAGGTTGAAAAACGAATCAGAGATTAAAACATCAATTAAACATTAATGATTGGGACTTCCCTGGTGGCGCCGTGGTTAAGAATCCCCCTACCAATGCAGGGGATACGGGTTCCAGCCCTGGTCCAGGAAGATCCCACATGCCACGAAGCAATCAAGCCCGTGAGCCACAACTACTGAGCATGCACTCTAGAGCCCGCGAGCCACAACTACTGAGCCCGTGTGCTGCAACTACTGAAGCCAGCGCACCTAGAGCCTCTGCTCCGCAACAAGAGAAGCCACCACAATGAGAAGCCTGTGCGCCGCAACGAAGCATAGCCCCCACTCGCCGCAATGAGAGAAAGCCCACACGCAGCAACCAAGACCCAATGCAGGCAAAAAATATATATATCCAAAGCAAACAGGGATGAGCTAAAAATAAAAAGATATGAAAAAGACTCAGTTTTTAAATATTTTTCTTAAAGATAAAGAATATATGGGGTGTGACAGACTTTCAGTAAGAAAGTCTTGGGGCTGAAAATAGGTATGAAAGAACTACACTTTCTAAATTATTGGTTAAAAGTATATGTCTCAAAGGTTTTTTTTCAAAAAACTAAAATACAAAACCAAAAGCAAAAATCTTAAGTGTCCCCAGTGAAAAAAGACTTCCGGAATCGCAGGTGTCTACCTGAAGCTGTCATAACCCAACACTAACACATCTAAGCCTTCTTCTCAGTCTTAAGTCTTCCTCTAGTGCCACACCCGCCTCTCAACTTGTGACTTATAAGGAAACACGGATAAATATTTAAATGGTTGGGCTTCTTAAAGGATTAAAGAGTATTAAATGTCAAGTCCCCCTACCTGAAAAAAGGACTGAACTGTAACTATGAGACCTTTAAGGCCTATACTTCATACTAACTACTATATGTTCCTTAACAAAGCTATTAAAAAATATTAAAACTAAATCAGTTTTCCCTTGGAAAATGAACAGCTAAGTTAAATTACCCTGTGATGACATCTGGTTCACAAAATTAATACTCAGATCTAGAGAACAAAATCAGTTGCACTACCTTGCACACTGCATGGGCCACTTTAAATCTTAATGACCCTCTGAGATGCTCATGCCCCTTTTTGGGGGATGCCAGCTCCTGAGACGGTTGTTATGGCCATTTAGTAATTTTTATATACACTTGATGGCTGAGAGTTTATTAATGAAGATTTGATAACATTCAGGCCAAGAAAGAAGAAAACACCAAGTGAGAAAAATGGTGCCAAACCAAATACCTCTTCATTCTTTGTTGAAATTCGCTGACGAAAACTCACGGGCTTCCTGTTCTCATCCACCTCATAATCCTCCTCATTCATCCATTCATTGAAAACATCAGTGTCCAAAATCCATTTTGCATGAACCTAAAATCACATCAAAGCATGAATATCTACATAAATAACAAATCACTACAGTTTTTAAAGTATTCAAAATGAAAGTAGCTGATTTATTACACTCAAAGTCTCAACTGCATAGAACAGTTTAAAAATATGACTATTCGTGACATATGAGTGGCAACTTAAACATTTCAATTTTTTTTTTTTTTTGCGGTAAGCGGGCCTCTCACTGTTGTGGCCTCTCCCGTTGCGGAGCACAGGCTCCGGACGCGCAGGCTCAGCGGCCATGGCTCAGAGGCCCAGCCGCTCCGCGGCATGTGGGATCTTCCCAGACCAGGGCACGAACCCGTTTCCCCTGCATCGGCAGGCGGACTCTCAACCACTGCGCCACCAGGGAAGCCCCATCCATTTCAACTTTTATTCCATGTCTTTTACTGAGTAAACAGTAAAAAAGCATCACTGGTTTTGTGTAGACTGAGGCTTTGATAACCAAGACCCTGAAATTGGATAATCATGTCATCTTTTTTCTTTATTTCAGTTTTATTTAGGTGTAAATGAAAAATAAAACTGTAAGATATTTAAGATGTACGTTGTGACTTGATATACATACACATTGTGAAAGGATTCACGCCCCCCAGCAAGTTAATACATCCATCCCCTCACATATTTATCTTGCGTGTGTGTGCGCGCACGTGCACGAGAACACTTAATTCTACTCTCTTAGCAAATTTCAACTTTACAGTACAGTGTTATCAACTTTTGTCACATTTGACATTAGCTCCTGAGACCTAATTTATCTTATAGCTGAAAACTGGTACCCTTTTACCCACTGCTTCCTATTTCTCCTACCCCCCAATCCCTGGCAACCACTTTTCTACAGCTTCTAGGAGTTTGACTTTTTTTTTTTCTTTAAAGTTTCCACATATAAGTGACACCATGCAGTACTTGTATTTCTCTATTTGGCTTATTTCACTAATCGTGGCATCTTCATCTTCACAAAAATCAGTGACAGAAACATTCAAAGGCAAAAGGCCAAAGTAAATCATTGCTTTAGGCATAAAGAATGTCTCTAGGTTCATACATTCGATAACATTCTAAAAAATGATGAAAGAGGACATTTACTGACATGTTGCCCAGCCCTGTCAAGTACACATGGTGCTCTAAAGAGGCCTTTCAGGGACAGCCAAGGTTGAGACAGGGTGGAGAAGTGAGAGTCAGATTTGGGGTTCTTCCCAGTCCTTTATATGGCCAGTTCTTTCATTTTTGTTTTTTTTTGTTAACGTTTCTAAGAATAAAAGGAAGGGTTCTCTGGATGTTATATAGATACACATGTAGATACAGATATATACAGATATTTAAACCACAGGCCTAGCCTATATAATACTTCTATTTATTCAACAGTATTTCTCAAAGAAAGCACAATTGGAATTGGGGACTAGACTTCTTTCCTGTGTGGGACTGTTCAGTCATGGGTGGGGGTGGGGTGTGTGTGTGTGTGTGTGTGTGTGTGTGTCTGTGTGTGTGTGTGTGTGTGTGTGTGTGTCTGTTCAGTCATGGGTGGTGTGTGTGTGTGTGTGAGTTGCAATTAACATGCCCAGTCAAGAATCATTAAAATACTAACATGAGAGCAAAGAGAGCAAAAGAGAGCAGCAACTACAGCTATGAAGCCTTCAAGAAGTAAAAACCTACAACATGGCAATCACTAAGAGACTATATGGACTTGACAATAAAAATATTTTGTCAATCTAAGCTCCCCACTGCTCCCCCCTTGTATTTTAAAAAAAGGAAATGTTACTACATTGGTCGTTAAGGATATTGCCTGAATCATATACTGCTTTAAAAATGACATCGACCTGACTACATGCCTCTTTTCCTCCCAAAACTAGAGCTACACAGTAACACACACAAACACAAAATTAATACCCGTCAAGGAGAATACAAGACCTTCAATAATGTAACTCGAAAAGCCTCCTATATGTATAAAGTATGAGAATGGGATATATAAATAGAACACAAGAAACCTTAAGCTAATTAGAGAAAAAAATCTATTTAAAGGCATGACTATGTTCAAGAAAAGGGTAAATTAATTCAGTGATGTAATTAATTGCAGAAAATTTTAATTCAGTAATTAATTCAGAAAAATTTGTCACAGCATTTGAAAACATAATAGTCTTTTCCAAATTATTCATAAGTATGTATATATTTTAAAAGTAGAGCTGAATATTCACATTGTACATTCTTTACTATCCAGAAGACCTTGAGAGAATTCTCTTGAGAAAGTATGTTAGGACAGTATGGACAACTAATAATCATTTGTGCCAGGCACTCTGCTGAACACCTTACATATAATATGATCTTGTTTAATCCCGCTAAGCAAGGCAGGTTAGTCTCTCCAGTTTTCCAAATCAGCAAACTGGGGCACAGAGTGTCAGCAAGCTGCCCAGTTACTTACCTACCAAGAGGCAAAGCTTTGCATGGAGTTCTGCCTAAGCTCTTATGCCACTATGCTCTATTACCTGTCTCATAAAAACACCTTAGAGTCAGAATAATATAATAGGCTGTGCAACCTTCAGCAAAATTATCTAACTTCTGTAACCCAGTTTCCTTACCTATGAAATGATACGATGGTAAACTCTGCTATCAAGCCCAGTCCTAAACTTCTGACAACTATGACCTTCAACACAGTATGTTTCTAAAAATCTTTTCGTAATACTTTACAATGTTATATGGCTCACAAGTCATATAGTTTATCCCTTTAATCAACATTTTTTTCCAAGTAACAACTTAACTATGTTTGACTAGACAGATGTCTAGATTTGACTACACACAAAGATATATGTTTGAAGCTGCTAGACAATGCTGGAGGCTGAGTAGTTCTAACATCAGAGAGCACAGTTCACACTTTTTTCAAGTTTTCAATGAGAACAGTTTGGTTATAACCTCTCAGATTACAATTAAAGGTAGTTTTTGTTGTTTAAAATCATCTTCCCTGAAGATAATGGGACAACACAAATATAGCAGGAATTGGTATGCTTTTTTTGGGGGTGGGGGGAAGGGGTCAGATACTAAATATTTTAGGCTTGCAAGCCATGTGTACTCTGTCTCTACTCAACTCTGCTGCTACAGTGTGCCACAGAAAATACATAACTGAATGGGTTTGGTGGTGATCTAATACAATTTTATATACAAAAACAGGTGGCTATAATTTGCCAACCCTTGTAAAAGGAAAAGTCGTTTTATCCAACTGACACTCCATATATGAGGTTTAATAGAGAAAAAAATTTTCCAAAAATATACATTAATTACTATATGATCATTCTGAGATGATCAATGAACTGTGAAGAAAATTATACAACTTTACTGAAAGATATAAAAGACCTAAATAAATTGGGAGATAAATTGCCTCCACAAATTGAGAGGCTCAGTATTGTAAAGATGTCAGTTTTCTCCAAGTTGTTCTACAGATTAAATTTAATTCCAATCAAAATCCCAATGAGTTTGTTTAATATGGACCTTAACAAGCTAATTCTAAACTTTACACAAAACAGCAAAGACCCAAAAGACTCCTGAAGAAGAAAAAAGTGGGAGTACTCAAGTCAGAACAAATAACTAATAAAACTTTATAAGAGTCAAGAAACAAATCACGACATACATAAAAATTTACTTTTAACAGAAATGGCATGGATCAGTGGGGAAAGAAATCCAGCTTCAATATTTTTCCACCTTGAAACTATAGCTGATCTAACACCATATGGGGAAAATTTTTTTCCCCTACACCATAACATGTTTAAAAATTAATTCCAGGTAGATTAAAGATCTTTATATATGAAAGGCAAAACTAAAGAATTTTTAAAGATGATTTAAGAGAATATCGTGATGACCCTGGGATAGAAAACAAAAAAGTAAGCTACTAGGAAAACCTATTTTTAAAATTTTTATTTTGTAATAAATTTATTTATTTGATTTTATTTTTTATTTTCGGCTGCGTTGGGTCTTCGTTGCTGCACGTGGGGGCTTCCTCTAGTTGCGACAAGCGGGGGCTACTCTTCGTTGCGGTGCGTGGGTTTCTAATTGCGGCGGCTTCTCTTGTTGCAGAGCACGGGCTCTAGGAACACGAGCTTCAGTAGTTGTGGCATGTGGGCTCAATAGTTGTGGCTCGCAGGCTCTAGAGAGCAGGCTCAGTAGTTGTGGCACACGGGGTTAGCTGCTCCGCAGTATGTGGGATCTTCCTGGACCAGGGCTCGAACCCGTGTCCCCTCCGTTGGCAGGTGGATTCTTAACCAATACACCACCAGGGAAGCCCAGAAAACGTATTTTTAACACATGTAACTGGTGATGTAACCAAGCATGTTAGTATGCAGAATATCTAAAGAACACCCACAAAGAAAAAGACAACACAATGAAAAAAAAAAGCAAAAGGTGGAAACAAGCACTTCATAGAGGAAGAAACACCAAAGGTCAAAGAATTCATGAAAAGATGACAAAGCTATTTGGTAATAAGAGAAATATAAGTTAAAACCCTAACGAAACACCACTTCACATCCATTAGATAGATAAATATTGCTAAGTCAGAATACACCAAGCAGGGCTTCCCTGGTGGCACAGTGGTTGAGAATCCGCCTGGCAGTGCAGGGGACACGGGTTCGATCCCTGGTCTGGGAAGATCCCACATGCTGTGGAGCAACTAAGCCCGTGCACCACAACTACTGAAGCCCGCACGCCTAGAGCCCATGCTCCACAACAAGAGAAGCCACCGCAATGAGAAGCCCGCTCACTGCAATGAAGAGTAGCCCCCGCTCGCTGCAACTAGAGAAAGCCCGCACGCAGCAACGAAGACCCAACACAGCCAAAAATAAATAAATAAATTTTTTTTAAAAAGGAATATACCAAGCACTGGCCATGATACAGAGCATCCAGAAAACTTATACACCCTTAGCAAAATAAATTTTTACAACCATTTGTAAACAATACGGCATTGTTTAGAAAGAGTGAATGTTTGCATTTCCTGAGATCCAGCAATTCCATTATGAACAAACACAAAAGATGTTCAGGAAAGTTCAAAGTAACATTTTTCATAGTACCTTAAAGGAGAAACTACCACACCCACCTACATTACAATGGATATATTGTGACATATGCATACACAAGATTACTTGTATTGCTATATACTATAGATGAACAGTGCTGAACAAAAAGGCAACTCACGAAAAAATACAATACGATTACACTGATATTAAAGCTTTTTAAACGTGAAAACTAAAACAGGATTTGTGTAGTTCTGTGTGTGTGTGTGTGTGCGCAGTAAAACTGCATAAAAAAGACAAAAAAACACTTAGAATAACGGTTAGCTCTGAGTGGGCAGGCCAAAGGATGAACATGGAATGCATCAAAGGTAATGGTAATGTTCTTTATGAGAGTGGAAAGTACACACGTGTTTTTTAAAACTGTGATCCGTTTTTTTATTCATATTTAATAAATATTAATATCCACAATTTAACATTTTAAATTAAGTGCTTTCTCATAGCAATCACATTTCCTCTAGAACAAAACAATACATAAGCATTGTTTTATACAATAATAGAGAAAATAAAATTCCAGTTCAAATTTTCTGACTAAAGACATGCTTAGTTAGCTCCTTTTCTCTAGGTTTCAGGGATAAGATCTTCAAGCATTAAAAAGTATTATATTAGGATTATATTCTCTCGAAGGTAAAATAAAAATGCAAGTTCAAGAAGAAAAATAAAGTATATAACACACTTGACTTTTAACGAAAAGCATATGCATTTATTCTTAAAATGGATAACAGTGAGCACAAATTGGAATTTAGATTTCATAGGATACATTAAGAAAAAGTATTTAAATATGATAAATTAATTTAAAAAGGATAACCAACAAGGACCTACTGTATAGCACAGGGAACTATGCTCAATATTATGTGGCAGCCTAGATGGGAGGGGAGTCTGGGGGAGAATGGATACATGTATATATGTATGGCTAAGTCCCTTTGCTGTGCACCTGAAACTATCACAACATTGTTAATCGGCTATACTCCAATATAAACTAAAAAGTTAAAAAAAATTTTTTTTTAATTTAGTTTGTAAATACAAACATAAAAGCAAAAAAATAAATGAACATGAAAGATTCCACGTACTCAGTAACTATTTAAATTTCTAGTGAAAAATTTTATATGTTAACTAAACGTAAAAGAAAGTAGGGGACTTCCCTGGTGGTCCAGTGGTTAAAAATCCGCCTTTCAATGCAGGGAACGTGGGTTCAATCCCTGGTCAGGGAACTAAGATCCTACATGCTGCAGGGCAACTAACCCCGTGCACTGCAACTACTGAGCACATGAGCCACAACTAGAGAGCCAGCAGGCCGCAACCGCAGAACCCATGCGCTCTGGAGCTCACGAGCCCCAACTAGAGAGAAGCCCGGATGTCGCGACAAAAGATTCCACACGTCGCAATACAGATGCCACATGCCACAACTAAGACCCGACACAGCCAAAAATAAAATAAAAAAATAAATATATATATATATATATTTTAAAAGTAAGTAGTTCCTAATTTTGCTTTCTTGGACATACATGATCAACAAAGTTTGAAAACCACTGATTTAAAGTATTTGTAATTGCTTTTATTGCAAGGTGGGCATTCTTTAGCTATTGTATTTCCCTTTAAAAGTCATTCTAGGGACTTCCCTAGTGATGCATGGTTAAGAATCCGCCTGCCAATGCAGGGGACATGGGTTCTAGCCCTGGCCTGGGAAGATCCCACATGCTGCGGAGCAGCTAAGCCCGTGCACCACAACTACTGAGCCTGTGCCCTAGAGCCCACGAGCCACAGCTACTGAGCCCATGCACCACAACTACTGAAGCCTGCTCACCTGGAGCCCGTGCTCCGCAACAAGAGAAGCCACTGCAATGAGAAGCACGCACACTGCAACGAAGAGTGGCCCCCACTCGCCACAACTAGAGAAAGCCTGCACGCAGCAACAAAGACCCAACACAGCCAAATAAATAAATAATTTTTTAAAGTCATTCTATTTTCCTAAAAACAAGACAAAGAAATGCTATCAGTTGCCTCATTCCTTATAAGAATTTGTCATTCCAATAAATTATACCCAGGAATGAGGGGGAGAGTGGGTGTGAAAATCACAGAAACATCACACAAGGGAACAACTGTTGCACTGGCACTCTAAATGAGGATTCAGCACTTATTTGTAACCCATACATGGAGACACAAAAAGAATGGTTAAAAATTTTTCTGTAGTCAAGCAAAAAAGTTTATTTCTAACAAAGAAAGGCCGGATTTTAAAAGTTAACATTTCCCGGACTTCCCTGGTGGCACGGCGGTTAAGAACCCGCCTGCCAATGCAGGGGACACGGGTTCGAGCCCTGGTCTGGGAAGATCCCACATGCCGCGGAGCAACTAAGCCCGTGCGCCACAACTACTGAGCCTGTGCTCTACAGCCCGCGTGCCACAGCTACTGAGCCCGCGTGCCACAACTACTGAGCCCGCAAGCCACAAATACTGAGCCTGTGCACCTAGAGCCCGTGCTCCGCAACAAGAGAAGCCACCTCAATGAGAAGCCCGCACACCGCAACGAAGAGTAACCCCTGCTTGCCTCAACGAGAGAAAGCCCGCGTGCAGCAATGGAGACACAACATAGCCAAAAATAAATAAATTAATTTTTAAAAAAAGAAAAGAATGTCTCTATGTGTATAACTGGGTCCCTTTGCTGTAGAGATTGGCACAACACTGTAAATCAACTATACTTCAATTCAAAACTACAAAAAATCCCCACCACAACTAAAGTAAAAAATACAACTGAATATTTGCAATATACTCTAAACATTTAAAGAACTTTTATTACTCTAGGAGACAACAGAAAAAAATTACCGAAAAATGAGAAAAAAATTTAAAAAAAAACATTTAAAAAGACCCTTGAAAATATAAAAAGATGTTCAACTTCACTCACAAAAAGAGATACCAAATTAAAATTAACATGGATACCATTTCTCACATATCAGGATTTGCAAAAATTCAAACACTTGACAACATACACTCTCTTGGTGAGGCTATGAGGGAAGAGGCACTCTGGCTTCACTGTTTACAAGAATTCAAAATGGTGCAGACTCCCATGGTAGAGGCACGAATCTAACAAAACTATGTATTTTCATTTACTCCTCAACACAGCAACTCTAATTCTAGAAATGTACCTTGACCATACACCTTAAAGAAATAAGACAATACATACGGCACAAGGTTATTTATTGCAGCTGTCTATAATTCTAAAATAATGGCAACTATTCACATTTCCAAGTATAATGGAGCACTGTGAAGGTATGACCACCAAGAGTTTCCAGGAAAGATTAAGCAGAAAAGGCAAAGTATAAAAGAGGGAAATAATACTCCAATAAAGATGTTAAAAAAAAAAAGAGGGAAATTAAAAAATATGCAAACACCTACATATTTTGGCAAAAAGAAACACAGGAAGGATAAGCCAGAAAACAGTAAGTTTATTCTACAAGGAATGGGGAGATGGGAGTAGAACGAACTCATGAGAAGTATACATTTTTTGGAAGCATACACTTTTTGAAAGCACATTAGAATTCTACATATTCAAAATATAAAACTAGGGAGATCCCTGGTGGTCCAGTGGTAAAGAATCTGACTTACAATGCAGGTGACGCAGGTTTGATCACTGGTCAGGAAACTAAGATCCCACATGTCGCAGGGCAACTAAGCCCCGCGTGCCACAACTACTGAGCTCACGCGCCTCAACTAGAGCCCGCATGCCGCAAATTACAGAGTCCATGCGCTCTGGAACCCACACGCCACAACTACGGGGCCCACCTACCCTGGAGCCTGTGTGCCACAACTAGAGAAGAGAAAACCCGCACACCACAACGAAGAGCCTGCGCACCGCAATTATGACCCTGCGTGTGGCAACTAAGACCTGACGCAGGCAAAAATAAATAAGTTAAATAAATAATAAATAAATCTTAAAAAATAAATATATATAAAATTAAATCAGCTTGGATGGGAAGAGGGAGAGGAAACACCAAAACTGAAAACAAACTGAAAGAAATAAACCTAACAATACTTCAAATAAGTAACAACCACACTGAAGGGGAGGGGGAAAAAGGTTCATCCAGGTAACTCATGAACACACTATTTGTCAATATATAATACACCCTCAGTCTTGGGCAGGGCTGGGGAGCAGGAGAACCACAAACATATCTTGAACTCTTTTAGTATTTTTGTTTATGGTAGTGGCAGGGGCAAAGCAATTCTGAAACTAATTTGAACGTACTCATGAACTGGGTAAATGTGTCGATGCTGGGAGCCAAGATTCTTACTCTTGGAAGAAGAGACATATAAATATGGAGTAGGGGAGGGCAAAAAGGAACACTGTGGGGACAGATTAGAACTGGAGGTATCATTATGGCCTCATTATTTCTAATATATATATATTATGTGTATATGCATGTATATGTGTACTCATCTATTGTCTGCATTTGAGTTTACAGATACATAATAGCTCTGAATAGAAAGGACCTAGAAGCAAAGATACTTCAGTAGCACTGAGCATACCTGTACCCAGATCTTGGTCTCTAATACCTTTTCTTACTGAAAGAAATGAGAGCGCCTCAGAGAAACAGCTGATTCTAGGCATGAGGAATGGAAGGTACTAAATGAACCTGGAACATCCTGCTATGACCTAAAGGAGGTGCTCAAAAATGACAAGTGCTTGTCACAAGGATGACAAGCCAAGGACTTCCCTGGTGGTCAAGCGGTTAAAACTTCGCCTTCCAATGCAGGGGGTGTGGGTTCGATCCCTGGTTAGGGAGCTAAGATCCCACATGCCTCATGGCCAAAAAAAACAAAACATAAAACAGAAGCAATACTGTAACAAATTCAATAAAGACTTTTAAAATGGTCCACATCAAAAAAATCTTAAAAAAAAAAAAAAAAACAACAAGGATGACAAGCCAGCCTGAAGGGGCTCCCAGTGGCCAAATATGAAACTTCAGCACAAAATACTGAAGTAATGAATTACTGACCACTGAAAAATTACAATTCCACGAATTCACACTGACAACAGACAGATAAATAAATAAGTAAAAGAGGGAAAAGGAAGGGCTCTTGTTTACAGGAGAACTCCGAAAGCCAACTGGTAAATGTGGAGGGAAGGGCTGGAGTGGAAAAGTATTGCTGTGTAATCAACAAAGAAAAGACTGGTTCAGGCAAGAATTCTAAGTGGATGCTAAACCTGGGTGACAGAGGGAGGATTTTGATGAGAAGGAGTATATCTCCATGGTCTAAAGAATCTTTCACACATTGTTTGTAAGTTGCAAATGGAGGGGAAAAGTAACCATACAGTGGAGCCATCACAGAACACCTTAACTGGGTGATTAAGATCACCAGTGAGGAGGGACTTCCCTGGTGGTCCAGTGGTTAAGACTCCATGCTCCCAATGTACAGGGCCTGGGTTCGATCCCTGGTCAGGGAACTAAATCCCACATGCCGCAACTAAGAGTTCACATGCCAAAACTAAAGATCCCACATGACACAACGAAGATCCCACGTGCTGCAACTAAGGCCTGGCACAGTCAAATAAATAAATAAATTTTTTTTTTTTTAAAAGATCACCTGTGAGGAGCAGATGGACACAGCATGCCTGCCAATATGATGCCCTGAGAAGGACACATCACTCATGCAGCATTCTAAGTAGACTGCACAGACTGAATCAACCACCAGGAAAGATCAGAAATTCCAAATGAGAAGTATTCTTTTGAAATTCAAAAACATCGTAAAAGGCAAGGAAACAATGTGGTAATGTTACAGATGAAAGGAAACTAAAGCGATATGACAGAGGAATTCAACAGCTGGTATTAGACAGAATTATGTAATAGGGAAAAAATGGGGTTTTTTGTTTTGTTTCGGCTGTGCAGCACATGGGATCTTAGTTCCCCAATCAGGGATTGAACCTGGCCCCAGCATTGAAAGCTCCAAGTCCTAACCACTGGACTGCCAAGGAATTCCCCCAAAAATGTTATAAAAAACATTTTAATCAAAATGGATTAAAGACTTAAATGTAAGACTGGGTACTATAAAACTCTTAAGAGGAAAACACAGGCAGAAAAACTCTCCAATATAAATTGCAGCAAGATCTTTTTGGATACATCTCCTTGAGTAATGAAAACAAAAACAAAATTAAACAAATGGGACCTAATTAAACTTAAAAGCTTTTGCATAGTAAAGGAAACCATAAGCAAAACAAAAAGACAACCCACAGAATGGGAGAAAAAAAATCTGCATGCGAGTGACCGACAAGGGATTAACCTCCAAAATATACAAACAGCTCATGTAGCTCTATGTCAAAAAAAAAAAAAGCCCCAAAAATGGGCAGAAGATCTAAATAGACATTTCTCCAAAGAAGACATTCAGATGGACAAAAAGCACATGAAAAGATGTTCAACATCACTAATTATCAGAGAAATGCAAATCAAAACTATAATGAGGTATCACCTCACACGAGTCAGAAAGGCCATCATCAAAAAATCTACAAACAATAAATGCTGGAGAGAATGTGGAGAAAAGGGAACCCTCCTACACGGTGGGTAGGAATGTAAATTGGTACAGCTACTATGGAGAACAGTATGGAGGTTCCTTAAAAAACTAAAAATAGAACTACCATATGATCTAACAATCCCACTCCTGGGCATATATCCAGAGAAAACCATAATTCGAAAAGATATATGTACCCCAATGTTCATTGCAGCACTATTCACAACAGCCAGGACATGGAAGCAATTAAATGTCCACTGACGGAGAAATGGATAAAGAAGATGTGGTACATACATACAATGGAATACTACTCAGCCATAAAAAAGAATGAAATAATGCCATTCGCAGCAACATGGATGGATCTAGAGATTGTCATACTGAGTGAAGTAAGTCAGAGAAAGACAAACATATCATATGATATCACTTATGTGTGGAATCTAAAAAAATGGTACAAATGAACCTATTCAGAAAACAGAAATAGAGTCACCGATGTAGAAAACAAACTTATGGTTACCAAGAGGAAAGCGGGGGGGGGGGGGGGGGCATAAATTGGGAGATTGGAATTGACATATACACACTACTATATATAAAACAGAAAACTAATAAGAACCTACTGTATAGCACAAGGAACTTTACTCAATACTCTGTAATGACCTATATGGGAACAGAGTCTAAAAAGAGTAGATATATGTCTATGTGTAACTGATTCACTTTGCTGTACAGCAGAAACTAACACAACACTGTAAATCAACACTCCTCCAATAAAAATTAATTTTAAAAAAATTACTGGGTCAAGCGGCAACACTGGAATATGGATAGTAGACTAAAATATTGTGTCAATGTTAAATTTAATGAACTTGATTACTGTGCTTATGTATGAGAATTTCTTATTCCTAGTAAACACACACTTACTGGAGTAAAGGCCCATTATATATGCATCTTTATCTCAAATGATTCAGGAAAAACATATTTATAAACAGATATAGACTATAAATGATAAATCAAAATGGGAGTAAAATGTTAACAGGCAAATCTGGATAAATGTATACAGGTATGCCATGTACTATTCTTTTTCTTGAAACTTTTCTGTAAGTTTGAAGTTATTTCCAAATAAAGAGTTTTTTTTTTTTTAAAAAAGACTAATTTTGGTTAATCCCATTTTCCTCATACAGAATCTAAAGCTCAAAGGCTGTCTTTCTGAAAGTCACACAATTAGAAATAGGTTGAACCAGGTCTAAAATCTAACATTTTGATCCAATTTAAATGCTCCTTACACGATATAAAAGTCAATAAAAATCATGTAAAATCACCCATGGAAAGGAGCAGAGCTCCCTGTAAAAATACTGATTCCAGGACTGGGATGGGAAACTTACAAAGGAGTTTGGGGGGCTTCCCTGGTGGCGCAGTGGTTAAGAATCTGCCTGCCAATGCAGGGGACACGGGTTCAAGCCGTGGTCCGGGAAGATTCCCACATGCCGTGGAACAACTAAGCCCGTGCACCACAACTACTGAGCCTGCGAGCCACAACCGCTGAAGCCCGTGCACCTGGAGCCCAAGGAGAAGCCCACACACTGCAACAAAGAGTAGCCACCACTCACCACAACTAGAGAAAGCTCGCGCGCAGCAACGAAGACCTAACGCAGCCAAAAATAAACAAAAATTAAATAAATAAATTTTAAAAAAGAAAAAAAAGGAGTTTGGAACATCTTTTTGTCCCAGAAAGTAGGAGGTACACAAAAATGCATCAAATAATGCCAAAAGGTCACAGGAGGCGGCTTAAAGGTGTTCCCTCTGGCCAAATTTAGATAATTCATCAAAATGAAGAATGGTAGTAATGTCACTGCTTTGTGAATGCATAGACCACAGACACACATAAAGGGAGAAGGGAAAGTTTGTCCCTGCTGCAAAATGCCAACTGCAAGCACAGATGGAATGGACAGAATTAGAAAAGCACCAGTAATAACTTAATTCAGTCACAGAAATTATTAATGGATGAGCAAACCTTCAGACACAAATTCAATGCAGAAGAGTATATTTATGTAGTCTCAAAGTATTTCCCTATAAAATATTTTAAATGTCAATGAGAAAAATGGTAATGTTACAGTGGGAAAACAAGGCAGACAGTACCTTCACAAATGATCAAACTATGAGCCATAATGGGAAAAATGGATAATATGAGGCTGCCAATATGATGCACTGAGAAGGACACAATATTAGTTATGGAGTACTGCAGCCAAAAATACATAGCCTGAAAATAATAAGAAGGAAATACACGAACTAAAATGCAGGGACATTCTAAAACAACAACAACTGACCTATATATTTCAAAAATGCCAATGTCATAGAAGAAAAAAGAAGGGCTGAAAGTTCCAGATTAAAGTAGACTAAAGAGATGTGACAACTAAATGCAGTGTGTGATCCTGAACTGGATCCTGGATCGGGGAAAAACTAGGTATAAAGCTTATTATATCAGTGGGACAACTGGTGAAAATGGAATATGGGCCCTGTATCAGGTAATAAATTATTTCAATAATTAACAACAGGGGGGACTTCCCTGGTGGTGCAGTGGTTAAGACTCTGCGCTCCCAATGCTGGGGGCCCGGTTTCAATGCCTGGTCAGGGAACTAGATCCCACACGCATGCCGCTAACTAAGAGTTTGCATTCCACAACTAAGGAGCTCACATGCCGCAACTAAGGAGCCCAAGTGCTGCAACTAAGGAGCCCACGAGCCACAACTAAGACCTGGCACAACCAAATAAAAATGAATATATAAATATTTTTTAAAATAATAATTAACAACGGGAATCTAGAATAAGAGTATAAAACAGTACTTTGTTTTGTATTATTCCTGCACTTTCAAAATTATTTCCACGTTAAAAGTTGAAACCATTATAATAGAAATGATTAGTAAGAGAAGTCTGTCTGTATCATAATAAAAGCCACACAGGCACTGCTTCCAGCCTTCCTAAATGACATCATCAACGATGTTCAACTCCACTCCTAACACTCTCAACTATCTCAAACCACAATCTAACTTTCATTTGGGGTCTCCTCAAACATCACTGCAGATATCTGATCTAAGACCTGGATAATGAGGTCTTCATGACCATAGGTATCTCTTAATAGGATGACAAGAAAGGAAGAATCATCATTCTGTATCTCTTTAAAACACTGCTGTTGAGAACAGCTAAGAAGGGCTATTAAGTTATGTAAGAATAAATTTTTTTTTTAAGAATAAATTTTGTTTTAAAAAGGAACTTTCACCTTCCATGGCTTTTCTGGAATTGGTGGATCTTCAATTTCCACATCAACATCATTACTATGGACCCAAGTATCATAGCTGTAAAGAAAATGAAAAAAGGAAAAACAAATTAGAACCCAAATTCATTCACTAAAAAGACATTGATCAAGAGGTAAAAATACATTTTAGAAATACTATTAGGATCCAGTAATAGCAAATTATCACATACTTTTGTCTCTAACACTGACAAGAAATCTCTTCTGCAGAGGTCTACAGTAACCTTCACATCGTAAAACCCAAAGTTTAAAAGCCTCAGTCCACAGGATTTCAACATGTTGATCACTCCTCAAAGCATTTCCCTTATTTGTCCTCTAAGACAGTACTATCATCTGGCATTCCTTCTAGTCACAAGCCTCTCTCTTCAGTCTCCACTGCCAGTTTCTCCTCTCCTCCCAAACCTCTTCAACACTGGAAGGCCCCAAGTTTCAGTTTTTGGAACAATCCTCTTACCTATTCATTCTCTTGATGATCATTTCATGCAGTTCTATGCCTTCAAGATGACTTGAAATCTCATACCTGCCCTATTCTCTGAATTCTGCACTCATAAATTCAACTGCCAATTCCACATCTCTCATTACATGTCTAATAAAGCTTTCAAACCCAATACTGATACACTCAAAATTCAAAATATAATGCCATCCCAACTCCAACAATGTGATCTAGCCAATCATCCTCCTCTCAGGAAATGCCAATTCCACTTTTCCAGTTGTTCTGGACAAAATCCTTGCACGATATCCTTGACATGGGCTTCCCTGGTGGCACAGTGGTTGAGAGTCCTCCTGCCGATGCAGGGGACACAGGTTCGTGCCCTGGTCCGGGAAGATCCCACATGCCACGAAGCGGCTAGGCCCGTGAGCCATGGCCACCGAGCCTGCGCTACGCAACGGGAGAGGCCACAACAGTGAGAGGCCTGCGTACCGCAAAAAAAAAAAAAAAAAAAAAAAAAAAGATATCCTTGACTTCACTCTCAATTACATCCTATAATCAAACTATCAACAACTTCTACCACTTCCACCTTCAAAATATGTCTAGGATGTAATAACTTCTCACCGTTCCATGTTGACCCAAAGCCGCTGGGAGTCCATTTTTCACATAGCAACCAGAGCAATCCTTTAAAAAAACTAAGTCAGTCCACATCATTCACTGTTCAAAACCTTCCAGCTCCCACCGAACTCAGAGTTAAAGTCAAAATCCGTACAGTGGTTTGCCAAGGCTTCATGATCTGGTCCTATGACCTCATCTCCTAGTACTCTCCCCTCACTCATGTTATATTCGACCCACATGGGCTTTAGTGGTATGCTTTGAATATCAGACGGTGGCCAAATCATGCCCTTTACATATGCTCCTCATTACCCAGATATCCATCTAGCTCAGTCCCTCCTATCTTCACGTATCTTTGCTCAATGGTTCTCTTATCAGTGAAATCCAACTCACTAATATAAATCACTCCCCCTACTCCACAATTTTGAAATAAGCATAAAATTACCTACCAAATTAAAACTTTATCAATGCTCCTATACTGGCCAATAAATTATTATAAAGCTAAGTGATATCTAAATGAAATATAAGTATAGTAACAAGCATTGGTTTCCTTTAGCCACTTCTCAGAAGTCAGCTGAAAAGCATTTGGAACAAGTACAGCTCAACAGACCTATTAACAGCACTCTGGTAAGTTTTCCAGGAACATTTAAACATGAGCTGGTGAAAAAAAGTTCCTTTGCTAATTAATTAACTATTCCAGGTAAAGACTGCAATGGTGAGTAAAAAAATTAAAAACCTTATATTTAAGTCTTGACAAGAAAATGTTACAATAAGAAGTAAGGGCACAAACTATAGTTAAGAAAGTGAACTAACAAGGCAGGACATGAGCCAGCCATTATAGTTTATCTGATACATAAAAGGCTAGCAAACAAGCTAACATGTCTTATAATGTGTTACTATAAAATTCATTTCAATCCTATACTTTATGTAGTTTGTCATAAATTTGAGTTTCCACCGAAGTGTTTCAAAGGCAAGATGAGTTCCTGTAATAGTTCCTATGATACTGAAAAGTTTAATAGTGCCATGAATACCTAAAGCCTCGAAATAAGAAATGTTCTCTAGAAAGCATTTACTTAAATATTACTAATTAAAAAAAAAATGTTAGTTCATGTAAAGATGTGTTCATGTAAAGTGGTCAATTATGGTTCAAAAAAGGTTGATAAGCAAGCTGACTTGATTTGGTTCTAATTAAGTCAACTTGTATGAAAACTGTGAATATATTCTTAAAAATATGAAGATATCTAAAGATGTATTTCTTCCTCAAAAAATATATTTATAAGTAAAAGAAAGTCACTCAAATAGATTAACTTCAAAACAACACATAACCAGACATTATATGTCTCCTGATGAAGAACACACACCTATGCAAGTCTTGTTCCTTCCCTAACCTGAAATAGACTCTGATCAACGCCAGAGAATGGAGAAACATGTTCAAAAACACCACAGTGATGCCATAAAAAATTCCACACTGTGGTAAACTCTGCAGGACAAACAACCTGGTTTCTTAAGTAATACACTGTAAGGAGGGGTGGGCTTCCCCACAGGGAGAACCTATAAACTGAAAAATACTTAAGAAACATATCAACTAATCACAAGATGTGTTTAAATCTAATTCCAACAAATATCAATCTTATCAATCAATCAAATATATCACATGACAACAATGACTTGATATTTGACATTAAGGAATTGTTAAATTTTTTAGGTTTGACAGTGGTATTGTGCTTTTTTTTTAATGAGTCCTTATCTTTCAGAAATACATACTGAAATACTTATTATTGAAATATTGAAATGATATGTTTGGGATTTGCTTCCAATAATACGGTAAGGCTAGAAGTGGATGAGGATACAGATGAAAGAAGACTGGTCTGACATGAAAAACCCACAATGGAGAGTCTCTCCACTTGAAAATAGTGAAATGAACACTTAAACAGCTCTACTGTAGGTTTAAGAAGGTGAAGTACATGAAAGGTTATCCTTATTCCTAAATGCCCCCTATGCAGGCATAATTTTAATTAAACAAGAACCACCATTTTTACTGACATTTGTTCTTGTTTATAATATTCTTTATGCACATTTGGATACTGAAACACGGTATGAGTTATGATATATACTTCATTTTAGACATAAAATAATTTCAACCGTAATAGAATGGCCTAAGTATTTAAAAATAAATAAATAAATAAAATAAAACTAACCAGTCATAAAATACCCAGAAAAAAAATTCATTTCTTAAAGGAAACAAATCTAAATTAGCAGTCTAATACCATACTGAAGGACTGTTTTGGCAAACACAGCAAACATATCAGTTTAAGATAAATAAAGCCTGTGACTTCATTGAACTCCGTAACTTAATAAATAAGAAAGTCAGCAAGAGAATACTCAAAAGAAGTGAGTTCAATGACTGAAACAAATCAACAAAATTGTCGCTATTCAGAAAGCGAAACTATATATAAATAACTCTGGCCTGCACTGACAAAACTCTTTATACCAGATGTAAGGACATATCAACATTACCTGTCTGGGTAAAACCCCCAATGCACTAACACCTGCTTGTCTTTTCTCATCACAGGTCTCAACCACTCTTCTGAAAGGGAAAAAGAAAAAACTTTAGTCAACCTGACAAAACAAATGAATAAACTATTACTTAGACTTAACTTTTACCTAGAGTTTTTGGTTTGCTATTAAGCTCCTCCCAAATATCTTTCCTCCTAATTGAATGTTATCTGCCATACTAAGGGGAAGTTTTCAGCCGTGTATTCGGACTTACTAGATTCTAGGCCTATTATCCATCGCTCTTGACAAAACCAACTGTCTACTTTAGTATTTAAAATACTCTCCCCTCCCATCCACCTGCCTATTTGTCTCCAGATCCATTCAAATCAGTATCACTATATTCTTTACTGCCTCATTTCCCATACAGAACCTCTCCTCACTTTTTCTGTGAAGCTCTGCAATTACTACACATCGTTCAAGGTGTAAGTCACGCTTCATCTCCTTGATGAAAGTTTTACCAACGACTCTTTTTCCTCCAGATCCACTTTCTCTGGTGTCCTATAGCACTTTATAGTGCTACATCAAAGGTTTAACAGTAATACTATTTTTATTATTCTTTAAAGACTTCCTATCTGTTAATATAGTCCTCCCAACAAGAGTGTAAACAATATGATCACATAATGTAGGTATTTTGATTTCAAGTTTCCTTACCAAAGATAGGTGCAAACTTATATAATCACATGATTCTTGTTGATTTAATCACAGTTGAATCACATCTCCATTTCAGTACTTATGATTCCTTCGGTAGTCTAAATTTAGCTTAGAAAACTTGTTTCTAGTACTAAAAGGGAAATGATGAGGTAAACCCCCTGAAGCTCACATAATAGCAAAATAGAAAAACTAGTGAAATCAGCCAAGTAAAATTGGCTTCTCATTGCCAATTTCAACATGAAATAGCCCCACCTTCACTGACTAAAGCCATGAAGCCCACATGCCTATGCCCCTTTTTAAGTATCCAACTGCTCAACTATCTTGAAAGAAATCAAGCCCTGTTCCTTAACCTGATATCCCAAGATGGCCAAGGAAAAAGTGAAAAGGCCAGTGGGCCTTTCAGAACTCGCTCTGTATAAATAAAATATACTGAGACTCTCTAGTAAGAGCTGTCTTTTACATAGAATACAAAATCTATCTCAAAGGTTGTGCAGCTTTAGGAGGTAAAGAAAAAAGGATATCTATCCTTTCTTCAGTTGACTTTTATAAAGATTGTGACACTGTCTTTGAAAATTTTCCCAGTAGCGGAAATAACTAAAAGTTAGAGATGTGAATTCACACTATTCCCGGAGATGACAATAAGTTACATAGAATCAGTTTAAAAAACCTTAATTTTACAAGTAAAATGTAGTCCAAACTCAGAATATATAAACAGCTCTTGCAACTAACAATAAAAAGACAAATAATCCAACAAAAAATAGGCAAAGGACCTGAATAGACATTTCTCCAAAGAAGATATACAAATGTCCAAAAAGCACATGCAAAGGTACTTGGAATTCATTAACAATTAGAGAAATGCAAATCAAAATCACAGAGATACTGTCTGACACTCACTAGAAAGGCTAATATTAAAAACCAGGAAATAAAAAGTGTTGATGAGGATATAGCAAAATTGGTATATTCACACAATGCTGATGGGACTGTAAAATGGTACAACCACTATGGGAAACAGGTTGGCAGTATCTCAAAATGTTTAACATAGAGTTGCCAGTATGACTCAGCAATTCATTGTCTAGGTATAAACATAAGAAAATTGGAAACATAAGTCCACACAATAACTTATACATAAATAAACAGAATGGCATTATTATTATAAATAAATGTCCATCAACTTTCCATTGGCTAAACAAAAATTAGTATATTCATACAATGGAATGTTATTTGACCATAAAAGGGAATAACACACAGGAAGTGATGTCAGCAAAGTGACAGATAGGAAGGCTAAGATTTTGTTCCACCAGAGACAACTTAAAAATATACCATCCAAAAAGCCCGGAAACCAATTAAGAAGTCACACTACCCCAGGGAAGCTCAAAGTCGAGAACAGCTGCATTGAAACAGTAAGAAAAGTCATTTCATATCAACCACAATTACAATTCCCCCAAGCCAGCAGAGCTCAGCAGGATCAGGAGGAAAAGCTCAGCTCTCAGCTTCTCCCTTGGGCTGAAAAGAAGAGCGGATTTGTGTTCAACATTCCTACTTTTCAGGGGGCTGCCAAGGGACTAGTTTGTCTCACCTGACTTGGAACACTAATGGAACTGGCATATTTTGGATGTGTGGTGGTCACAGAGAAGAAAAAAGAGCCCAGAGGTTTAGTGTAGCACTGATGGCTGGCTCAGCTTGCTGTGATAAGGAGAAAGCACACAGAACCCAACTTCTTCCTTGGCAGGGAAAAATTAGAGGGAACAAACATCCAATGTTCTGGCTTTTAGGTGGGCTGCCCAAGGGACAGGTTTCTGTCTTAACTAACTCAGAGTGCTGATAGGGAACCAGCATACTCTGGAAGCCTGGGCACCCCAGAGATCAAAGAGGGTTCACTCAGTGGCTTGTTGCAGCAACAGCAAACTTGTGGTACAGCAGACAGACATTAGAGAGAGCAAGAGATTATAAATTCCTGAAAGAGGAACCAGCAAACCTCTCTAACTGAGAAATTACATACTCAAGCTCAGAAATTGTTTGAGGGATGCCAGGATCTCAAGCTGAGCTGATTGGTGAAGGTCTTCCCCTTTACAAAGCCAGACCATAAACACTGGGAGATGTGGCTGTTTTTTCAAACGCACAAAACAAACACAGTAGAAGGGACTTCCGTGGTGGTACAGTGGTTAAGAATCTGCCTGCCAACGCGGGGAACGTGGGTTCGAGCCCTGGTCCGGGAAGATCCCACATGCCATGGAGCAGCTAAGCCCGTGTGCTACAACTATTGAGGCTGTGCTCCAGAGCCCACGAGCCACGACTACTGAGCCCGTGTGCCACAAACACTGAAGCTCGTGCACCTAGAGCCGTGCTCTGCAACAACAGAAGCCACCACAACGAGAAGCCCATGCACCGCAACGAAGACCCAATGCAGCCAACAAACAAATAAATAAACACAGCAGAAAATAACAAGACACAGAAAGAGAAAGGGAAAATGGCCCAAAGGAATAAAATGAATCTCAAAAGCCAACCCTAAAAAAACAAAGATCTATGGATTGATTACCTGACGAATTCAAAATAACCGTTTTAAAGAGGCTCAAGGTACTACAAGAGAACACAGTTAAACAACTAAACAAAATTAGGAAAACAATATATGAACAATATTAAGAACATCAATAAACAGACTGAAATTATAAAAAAGAACCAAACAGAAATTCTGGAGTTGAAGAATATAATAACAAAACGGAAAAATTCTCTAGAGGGGTTCAACATCAGACCTGGCCAATCAGAAGAAACAAACAGCAAACTCAAACACTGGTCATTTGAAGATACATGTATATGTATAACTTAATCACTTTTCTGTATACCTGAAACTAACACAACATTGTTAATCACCTATACTCCAATATAAAATAAAAATTTTTAAAAACCTGGCCATTTAAAATTATCAAGTCAGATGAACAAAAAGAAAAAAGAATTAAGAACAGATAAGAAAACCGAAGGGACTTATCTGTCCATCTAAATAATTTATTTTGAACAAGATTTAGTCTGTTTTCCTCTTCTAAACAGTATGTCAATTTTTAAGAATTCTCTTCATTCATTTTCTTCTCTGAGGAACTAGGTATTCCTTCTGCTAAAACCAGTAATTCAACCTATGTTCTTAAACCAAGCCCTTTATCCCTACCAGGTCTCAACTCAACTATGTGCTTCAATTTACTTTTGCTCTGCCCAGAAATACACTGTAAAGCCACCACTGAAAGACAAAACCCAAACCGTCTGGTGGGTGCCATCCTCCACTTTCTTTTCCCTGCCATACATCCTGGGAAACCAGCGATACTCCACCAACTCCACAACTTGCTCTCATTTCCAAGTTACTAAGGTTTCATTCCCAAATTATTTCGACTGACCAAATGCCCTGTCTTAGGCTTCACTTTGATTTCTTTGTAGAAAAATTCCATTGCCCACCTCATTTGTTCAGAAATGCTTTCCTTTCCTTATTTTCCTTTGACTGTTAAGATATGGACCATCCTGGTTTACCACCTATCTCCTTTGCTCTCCTGATACATGAATTTATCCCATCCAATGATTAACATACCCCCTCACTCAGCAATTTAATTCAGAGCGTCCCAATAGGTCCTATTTTCTAACCAGTCTCCTTGTATCTGATATCCCAGAAATCAGCTCCCAGGAAAATTTTCCTACTACAGCCATAGTTGCATGCTTCTCTTCACCAAAATCATCAAAATTTGTCTACCCTCTCCTTCATCCACCAAATAAAAAACAAGCCTCTTTAAACCAGACTCAGGTCCTCTCACCTACCCACTTATTTCCCACTATCCAAGACACACAGCCAAACTTTGCCATTTGCTTTTCCTCAAATTTCATAATTTATTGCCTCTATGCTTTTGCTTAATTTGTACCCCCTTCTAGCATGCCATACTCAAAATATTACTAATATCTTAAATGTCACCTTTTATTTTAAACTTAACTAATCTTCATAAAAGGTATACCGCATTTGCAAGGGTTTTACAACATGGTTTGTAATGTATTGTGGCTGGTATTGTTATCATCTGCACACTTATCTAAAACAGTACCTGTACGGAGCCCAACACAGAGCTTCGTTGAGAGTCAACATTTACTTGACAGCCAGTTATTCTAAGGTAAATCCTATAGTGTGAAGAATCACATTTCACATTAAAAAATAACTTCCAATATATTAAAATTTAAATTTAAATGCTATCTCCTAATAATTACTCTACTACTAATAGCAATACCAAGCAAGCATTAGTATATAGTAATCAAGGCTGTACTAAACAAAGGAGAAAAACAAAACCAGCATGAATAAGGAATCATTAAGTAGCTAGACGTAACAATTACAGTTCACATCTTTTGTTAAAAGGCAATTTTTTTTCAAAAAGTTCACAACCTACATGTTTTATACCAGCCTTATTAGTGAAAAAGAGTCAGCCAGCAACAGAAGGTTATCATAAACAGCTATTCACCACCTCCATCTAGTGGAAACCAGTTGCTATTACCTAACAGGATAAAATCTGAGAAACCATCAATTAAACACTGAAGGCAGAGTGAAGTTTCACACTTTATAAAAGCATCATAATCAGCTAAAATTATGACTGTTACAAATAAAATCAAGCTTTCAGCAACAAAACTGATGATGAAAAGACTTAAATGTCACAGCTAAAACTATAAAACTCTTAGAAGAAAAGACAGTTATAAAACTTCATGACACTGGATTAGGCAATAGTTTCTTAGATTTGACACCAAACACACAAGCAAGCAAGCAACCTAACCTCTTACAACTGTTTGTAATATCTGTTGGATCTGTAGTGATGTCCCCCTTCCATTCTTGACATTATTCTTTCTCTTTTTCTCGTTTATTTGCAGCACGACTTTAACAGCCTTATTAGTTTTTTCTAAGAACCATTTCTGAGATTGCTGATCACCTTGCTATTGTATATTTTCTACTTCATAAAGATTTGCACTTATCTTTACTATTTATTTCCTTCTTCCTTTAGGTTTAACTTGCTGTTGTTTTCTAATTTATTGAGATAAATTTCTTATGGACCATTGATTTTTCAGTCTTTCTCTTTTCCTAATATATGCACTTAAAGATATAAATTTCCCTCTGGGCACAGCTTCAGCTGCATCCTACAAAATTTAATGTTCTCGTACTTTATTATTCACTTCATAATTATTCAGCTCCAAAGATATTCTATTTCCACTGTAATTTCTTCTTTGACCCAAGGATTATATGGCAATATATTTCTTAATTTTCAAGCATCAGGGATTATCTCGTAATCTTTTTGTTACTGACTTCTAGCAAAACTGCACTGGTCAGGAAAAAAACACTCAGCATCGGGTAATTAGCCATTCAAATCTGATATAATTTGGCTTCTTATACAGATATCCTACACAGATATGTTGTGCTTACAAGAAGACTTGATCCCTATAAGAGATCTATTTCTCAATCTAAATTAATTAACCTTGTTAGTTAATTCATAGTTTGTTTCCCAACTTTCCAACCCTTAAAAGAATGTTTAGCACAAATCAGTTTCCATAGATCTAATGAACTCTGGCCAATGACAACATCAACTTTTATGACAGCACAGTTGAAGATCAGAATCTGAACCATTATAAATTCACCAAACTAAAATACTGCTGAGGGCTTCCCTGTGGCGCAGTGGTTAAGAATCCGCCTGCCAATGCAGTGGACATGGGCTCGAGCTCTGGTCCAGGAAGATCCCACATGCCACGGAGCAACTAAGCCCATGCACCACAACTGCTAAGCCTGTGCTCTAGAGCCCATGAGCCACAACTACTGAGCCCACATGCCACAACTACTGAAGTCCACGCATCTAGAGCCTGTGCTCCGCAACAAGAGTAGCCACCGCAACGAGAAGCCTGCACACCTCAATAAAGAGTAGCTCCCCCTCCCCACAACTAGAGAAAGCCCATGCACAGCAACGAAAACCCAACACAGCCAAAAATAAATGAATTAATTAAAAAAAAAAAAACAACACTTAAATCCAAAGTAGGCAGCAGAAAGGAAATAAAAGATCAGAGTGGCAATCAATCAAATAGAAAAGAGCAAAGCATTAGAGAAATTCAATGAAACCAAGAGCTGGTTGCCTGAGACCAATAAAAAGTAAATAAATAATATTAATTAATTAATTAAAAAAATATTGCTGAGGGGCCCTGTTTAGACAGTCAGTAAGCCAATCTTCCCAAGAGATGTTCTTCTGTCTTGCAATTTCTCTTAATTTTCAGAACACAAGAGATATAGCGAACATAAACTTAGTTAACATATAATGTATAAGGCGTGCCTAGACTTAACACCCAGATAATGATTACCGACAAAGAAATAAGTCTAATGATCAGAAAACTAGACATCACAGAGTTAGTTTGCTAAGCCTAACTCAGCAAAAAAAAAAAAAACTATAAATTTAAATCATCTATGATATTTATTTAATATTTGAAAGTCTCTTATTTTTTTAAAGCTGGTTATATTGTTCAAACCTCTGCTAAGATAATTTAAAATCTAGTAAAGTATCAGTTTATCAGTTCATAACCAAAAACTACCTTACCATCCTCTTGTGAGGAAGGATACGGATAAATGTGGTGGGAAGCTTTTGACTTCTCATCAGTAAATGTCCCCTGGAAAGCAAATGAAGAAGTAATGTAAAAATAAAACATATGGCAAACAAACTATGAGACGTCTCGCCAGATGCAAACTGCCTAAGAATTATAAAGGCATTATTCTACTTTTTATATTTTTTTGAGAGCAGTATTTTAAAACTATAATATTTTCATTATTTTTAGTCAAGGAAAGGGATGGTGATTAACAAGAAAAAAACAAAAATAAATTATCCATAAACACAGTTTACATTGTTGAATAGGAAAATAATACAAATACCTCTTAGCTAATTTTCTTTGTTGCTTTTTTTTTTTAAAGACTTTTTCTGATGTGGACCATTTTTTTAAAATCTTTATTGATTTTTTTACAATATTGCTTCTGTTTTTTATGTTTTGGTTTTTTGGCCGCGAGGCATGTGGGATCTTAGCTCCCGGAACCAGGCATCGAACCCATACCCCCTGCACAGAAGGCAAAGTCTCAACCACTGGACGGCCAGGGAAGTCCCCAGCTAATTCTCTTTGTATCTCTCTCTCTCTCTCTCTCTCTCTCTCTCTCTCTCTGGCTAACCTTATCAGTAATTTGAATACCTCCAACTAATTCTGAAAGTTACTCCAAAGTCATCACAAATTATCAATATTACTTGAAGTAAATCAGTGCAAGTTTATGGCCATGAGACATAACCTAGGGCTACATACATACAGGATGGACATTTGACTTCACTCTAGCATGTATGTATGTGTCTGTTAAGTCAATGTTAGAATGCTAAAGTCAAGTTCTAGCTAAGCCACAGCTAAAATACTACATACAGTCTAGAACATGACTTGGAAGTCATTCCGACACAAAAGTGCTCATTCTAGAGACCATAAGGATGATAAGAAGTCTTAAAATCAGGTGTAAGTAGCAAATTAACATATTACCTAATTTTTGTCTTTGACAATGAATATTTACTAAATACTACAATTAGAAAAACATAATAATGCTATTTTCAGCTGCAGGAAAACTCTAAGCTTCTTATATTTAGGGCTATCTAAAGATTAAGAAAATAAATAAATAAATAAAGATGAAGTAGCTACCAAATAAGGCAAGGAATTCTTAATCACTAGAAGTGTTTGAGCACACTTTTAACAGCCAGAGGAGAGGCTGAAAAGGGGATGTCAACATCTAATGTGCGAGGCAACAGTCCGAAGAGCACACTGTTGAGGACTTTGGCCTCTGGAGTCCATCAGACAGGCCTGGGTTTGCACCTTAGCTCCACCATATACTACTTAACATGACATGGGCAAGTATCTAATTTTTCTGTGCTTCAGTGTCTTCTGTGAAATAGAGTGGTAACAATAAAACCTATTTCACAAGAATTTTGTTAGGACTAAGTTAATACACACAATGAGCTAACAACAGTGACAGGCACACTGTAAGTGCTCAATCAATGGAGTTATTAATGCATTTTAAATACCTGAGCAAACGCCTGATCATCAGTATTCAATAATGGTATTATTATTAGCTTTTAGGATCTCTTCCCTAACATTCTATGAAACCGGGAAGACCTTTATATATCACTGGAGGTTATCTCTAGAAAATAATCACTAAGTCAGATTTCTTAAGAAATATGACAGCGATAAATGTTCAGTATAAAGTGTAGGAAAATACATCAACTTTTCCCAGGATGATTTGGTAGCAATAACAGTACATAATTTCAGCTTGAAATCAACAACCAGCTGGTTAACTTGTTCCACTTATGCCCTCTAACATTCTACCTGTAATTAAGCTATACTTGACAGTCACTCCAATAAAGAGATAGTCTAAAAGAGAAAAGGTTAAGTGATTTGTTCAGTCATATGCCAGTAAAAAAAAAAAAAAAGGAAGTGGACTTCAGACTGCTTGAACTGAAGGCACAATCCTATTACCTTTCTCTTTGGTACAGATGTTATACGTAGGAAAAAGATTGTACTAAATCTCCAATTTTAAGAAGTACTGGGTTGGCCAAAAAGTTCGTTCGGGTTTTTCTGTACCATCTTACGAAAAACCCGAATGAACTTATTGGCCAACCCAATATTAGAAATATTTGCTTTGAGAACTTGGGAGATATTTTACTAAATGCTAAAACGTAATTCAACCAGCAATTTCTCTTACAGCAGAAAAAAAGGTATTTCACGAGGCTTCTCAAATAATTCTAAGAATTGGTAAAACTGTCAAATGATTATATTTCAAAAAATTATCTTCTGAGTATCCTCAGCTACTTTACCATGACAAAAGTTTGCTTACAGTTTAGCCACATATGTAGTCACAGACCTACACATGCATAAATATGCAAGGTCTTCACCTAAAATGAAGTTAGAGAAAGGAGGTGAAGATGACAGAATATAGCACTGGTACATGTAAACCAAGACAAGGTAAGCTTATGGGGAAAACAGAATTTTCCAGTCAGTTTTTCAAAGGTACAAATATAAATACAATACATATAATGGGGGGAGGCAGGTTTACTTGAGGTAATATTTGATCTCCTCCTACCAACAACTATGTCACCAGCTCTCACTCTGTTTGACTTTATAATTATGGTGATGCACAGTATGCTGGTCTCTTTAACTCTACATAAACATATTTCATAGTAAGACTATGATGAATCCATACCAATGACTTTATTAAATGCTACTCTAGGACATATACATGTATCAAATCATCACACTCTACATCTTAAATTTACACAACGTTATGTGTCAATTATATCTCAATAATGCTAGGGGAAAATGCTATTCTAGGCTAAGAACTGGAGGTGAGTGGAAAGAGAAGAAAACTTGGTACTGTAAGAACCAAAAGAGAGAAAACTTTCACTTAATGCATATATATATATATATATATATACAGATATCAAAAGGTATTATAGCTGAGAGTCATAAGAATTTTATACTACACAATGCTTCTGAAGTGACCATGTATATTACCTGATGTCGTTTGATTATATCTTTCAATTTGTTAGCCAACTTCAGATCAATGTCTGGAATGAGGTAGATGTTGGGTCTGGTCAGACAATTGCTCTGAGGATAAAAGAACAGATTTTGAAATTCTTTTGGTTTTGAAATAATGTCACATTATTTATGCATTTACCCTAATGGCAAAAGTTGGCACTCAAAGCCATACTGCTTAAAATAGGAAGACGTACTTTGGTAGAGAATGTAAAAGTCTTATTTCAACATAAAACCTAGGTGTTCAGCAGGTCACTTAATGCCATTCCCAGATCCCTTCTCTGCAGCTAGGTACACCTGCACAAAACACTGCTGAGACTCGTGACCTAGAGAAATTCATTATCTTTTTCATTAAGGTACCATAATGATAAATTAATCCTTGTAGTCAATTTACTTGAACTTACCTTAACAGTCTAAGTCTAATGTAGCATTTTCACCTAAGCTGGGAGGTGGAGGTTGGGGGAGAATACATGGGGAGGGATGCCCATTTTGGCTCATCATCTAAGTTACTTAAAATATCAAAACTGTGGATTATAGCTCTTTTCCCCCATTTCTAATCTTATAAATAGCAATGATTAAAACATGCATATTAACTCCCCAAACTATCACCAAAAATCAACCAAAAAACAAAAACCACTCAGTTATTTCTCCAAGTTAATAGTCTGTGAGACAAGTTTCAGGCATTAAGTTAATGATAATACCTAGCAGAATTGCCAGCTGCCTCTCCCCAGGAAGGTTATTCAGTGATCACTAAAAATTAGCTATCAATAAAAACACTAAGAAAGAAAAGAAGAAAATTAAGTGTTCTCTTCTCCAGGTTATAATCTAGTTGGGGAAATAAGATTTATATTTATGGTACAACCATGAAACAAATCCAAAACAAAACACAGAAAATGACTGTATACACAAGGGACTAGTAGGAGAGAATACTTATATTAAATATGAAAGATTCAAATAATGGATTCGGTGAAATTAATAAAGAAAAATATCATAAATTATTTTACCAAAAGTTTAAGAAAAAATATTCTATAAATGACAAATTTTAGTCATTCTTTGTAGCTCTAATCCCCAAAAACCCATAAAAATAATACAACGATAGATTTCAGAAAACTTTTCTTCCTTTGATCTTTTGGCAATCTAATAAAGCCAATCTTAGCACTGAAAGTATACTAAAGGAAAAAAATTTTAATAATCTAACTTTCTGAGTTACCTGCACCAATGTTTTTTCAATGTTCATAAACATTTCAACATTACGATCCATTCGGGATGGATTCTGTAGATCAAACCTCCGCCTGTAAGAGAAGAAAATCATGAGTTAATTTGTCTGCCACTTTAGACAAAAGTGAAAACTTGGTTTTAGTATCCAATGCAAATAAGTTGGAAAGATTTGGAAATTAAAATAGCACTCTACAAAATGTATGATATTCTCTCAGCAGTATAAGAAATCACAGTGTCAACACCTGCATAAAACATTAAATTTTATGACATTAAGATCTACTCCACTGAAGGAGAAAAACCATATGATCATCTCAGTAGATGCAGAGAAAGCTTTTGACAAAATTCAACACCCATTTATGATAAAAACCCTGCAGAAAGTAGGCATAGAGGGAACTTTCCTCAACATAATAAAGGCCATATATGACAAACCCACAGCCAGCATCATTCTCAATGGTGAAAAACTGAAACCATTTCCACTAAGATCAGGAACAGGACAAGGTTGCCCACTCTCACCACTCTTATTCAACATAGGTTTGGAAGTTCTAGCCACAGCAATCAGAGAAGAAAAAGAAATAAAAGGAATCCAAATCAGAAAAGAAGAAGTAAAGCTGTCACTGTTTGCAGATGACATGATACTATACATAGAGAATCCTAAGTATGCTACCAGAAAACTACTAGAGCTAATCAATGAATTTGGTAAAGTAGCAGGATACAAAATTAATGCACAGAAATCTCTAGCATTCTTATACACTAATGATGAAAAATCTGAGAGTGAAATTAAGAAAACACTCCCATTTACCATTGCAACAAAAAGAATAAAATATCTAGGAATAAACCTACCTAAGGAGACAAAAGACCCATATGCAGAAAATTATAAGACACTAATGAAAAAAATTAAAGATGATACAAATAGATGAAGAGATATACCATGTTCTTGGATTGGAAAAATCAACA
>NC_041231.1:43837886-43884853 GCF_002837175.3 Physeter macrocephalus | reverse complement strand
GGGAGGGAGACGCAAGAGGGAAGAGATATGGGAACATATGTATATGTATAACTGATTCACTTTGTTGTAAAGCAGAAACTAACACACCATTGTAAAGCAATTATACTCCAATAAAGATGTTAAAAAAAAAAAGATCTACTCCAGTCAAAATGATCTACCAATTCCAAGAAGTATCCCGTTTTCCTTAAACCTAAGATATTTTACATCACACAGTAGTCCACAGATCCAAAGACAGTGAACTACTATACCATTCTTCAAGTATATGGAAAGTCTACCTACTTTACATATACTTAAAAGTCATCTGTTCAAATTCAACAATGCCTGTAATTCTCTCAGAGCCTACTATTGTCCCAAATGTGGTAAAATTCGTCTATTTACCTTTACTTGAAATCCTTCCCCAATGTCTCTTTATCTAAGTACCCAAGCATAACATGGGGGTGTTGTCTTTGCCTATTCTTAGTCATTTCCATAGGGTTAAATCTTTACAAATCTGAATGCTTCTTTCCTCATTATTTTTTATTCAACATTTACTTTGCTTTTGTTCCATTTTAATTCCAGGGAGAGGAGTATAGCTTAGTGATTAAGAGTGTTGGCTGTGAAGTCAAACTGCTATGGGTTCTAATCCTGATCCCATCTTTATGTAGTCTTGAGTGATTTACTAATACAAGGATAAACTTTTTCATGAGTACAATGGGCCCTAAGGGTTTTTGTGAAGGTTAAATGAAGTATACATGTTAAGAGCTTAGCAGAGTGCTTATGCTTAATCTGTTAGTAAGTGATCAATAAATGTTAATCATGGTTATAATTTTTTTTTTAATCATTACTACCATGCACTAACTAGGATTAAGCAGTTTGAGTCCAGAGCTCATGCTCTTAATCCTCAGGTCATCCTGTTTTATCCTGCAGATGCTCCCCACACCTCCAACATTTCTTTCTAACTCTGCAGCCTTTCTAGAATGTCACCACTCACTCAATGGGCTTGATACTATCACTTCCAGAACCAGTCCTCAAGTCTCTTCCTCTATGAAGCTATTGCTGTCTTCCTTCATGTTACTAATACATCATGTGCACCTGCTGTTACAGCCCCAGTCATTTTGCTGATAAGACACTGCATTAGATGCCTTGAGGACAAGGACCAGGTTTTCTGACCTATACAGCCCTGTGGATAATGGAATGTGTGGCTTTATTCTGACCGAGGTCTAATATTTATTTATTATGACTTTTTCATTACTGTGCTAAGACTGAAACATTTCCTAAAGTAATGCCAATTGAGAAATTAAGCAAAGTGTCCATTAAAGCACAGAAATAGGTAATTCAGAATAGAACTAGTTAGAATTTAAAATAACATTTATAGATAAGAGGGACCTCCATCCCAGATAACTGGGATCTTGATTTATCCTTGATACACAGAACTTTTCCTTAAATCTCACCCCCCCCCCTTTTTTTTTTTTTTTCAAGTTTTTGAGTATCCTCCCTCCCTAACCTCTTTTGAGGAAGGGGTAGGTCAGAAATTCCAAGCAATCTGCATTAACTGGCAAGACAACAGATTAGCAACCAACGAATCAGGACAACCCTATTACAGCTGACAGAAAAACAGTCTCTAACAGGAATAATCTGAATAACAGTAAGGATCTATAACTTCACATTAGAATATCTACATTCTAATCTTTTTCAAAATTAGAATACTGCCACCTGGTAAGTTTTACAACTTTAAAGATAAGATGACTCTAGGCATTGAACATCAACTGTGCATTACAAAAAGAGAAACAACCAGACATTATATGCCTCCAGATGGAGAAACACAACACTGTCTATGAAGTATTGTTGCTAAAAAAAATGAAACTGAATCAGACCACACCTCCAGATCTAATTATCACTTTACTAGAAATTAAGAAGACTATGGTAAATGATCTTCTTGGGGATGTATCAGCAAAATCTAGGACATAATACAATTCTACAAGACAACCTGTTTTTGTAAAAAATAATTATTATTATTTTCGAGGAAAAGAAGAAAGAGTGAGAAGGAAAATCAGAAATTTTTAAACAGAGATTTAAGAGTCATATGAACCAACTGCAACGTATGAATCTTGTTTGGATACTGATTCAAACAAAATATAAAAAATGTTCATGAGATAATCAGAGAAACTTGAACACTAAGCAGATGTTTAATGACACTGAAAACTTATTGATAATTTTCTTGGTTATGATAATGGTACTGTTATTATGCTTTTTTAAAATCTAATTTTAGAAATAAACACACAGAGAAGTATTTACAGATGAAATTCTATAAAGCTGAAGATGCATGATTAGACATGGCAGCTCATTATATTATTCTCTCTTCTTTTATGTATAGTTTATATTTTCCATAATAATAAACTAAAATGGTTTCCCAAACAATGATTTGATAACATGACACATTAAAGTTTTCCTCAATCTGCAGTATGCTAGGTAAGCAAAAGTACATATATGAATATTAAGAAAACTTGAAATAAAGAAATCAGGTAAATACAGTATAATCTTTAGTTGAAAGAATTTATTTGACTTATTCTGAAATTACCAAGGGAATTCAAATAAACTTTACTTTTTATAATATGGAAAGATGCTCAAACCTGCCCAAAAGAGAAATGCAAATTAAACTAAAACTGTAAAACCTTTTTTTTGACTCTATCACAGACTGCCAAGATCAAAAGGTGAGGTAATACAAAAAAATACAACTATTGGCCAGGGAAAAAGTACACTCTCAATACATTTTGGTAGGACAATAAATTAGTACAATTCTGTTTGAAGATGATTTGGCAACTGTATTATGTTTCTTGTTATTTCAACTCGAGTTGAAATAACAAGAAACATAATACAATTATGATTCCATCTGACAATTTCAGAGTGAAGCTAGCTAGCACTGGGCAGGCCTCATAGGAGGGCTCTAGAAAAGGGGGGAAAAAAAAATTGAAAGATATTATTACCCTAAGACCTACAGAGAGAGACTACATATGAACACATTTTCTTTCTTTCTGACTTAAAACTTTGGGCCATTTAGGCTGTAAATATAAGCTCTCCATTGGTTTATTAATTAATTAAAAGTCTTCTGCTTTATTTTCCTCTGGTAATCTGCTGGGCAATGTCTTGGAGCAGCCTTTCAATCTAAGACAATACCTACTGTCTGTCAAAAAGGCCTTATTAGCTGTATTGCTCTAAATTCGCTACCTCTTGCTAATATAGTTAGAGATGTTCTCTCCTCATCCTCAGCCATGCATAAAAAAGTCTGAATAAAACTAATCAATAATGAATCCTAGCGAATGAGTTTAACTCCTGGAAAAGTTGTGTAAAGGGCCTCAGAAGCAAACTTCTAAAAGGCAAAACAAAAATGCACTGAGCTGGGGGCAAGGCAAATAGCAACAGTACAGCAAACAGTTGTATGGGAGGTGACCAAAGTTGGCCTCGAGTGTCAGGGGCTTTGTTTAATGAGGCTGAGCTATAAAAGCCTGAAGACCATCACCAGTAAGAGGTCCAGTATGCTGCATCCCAAAAGAATGGCACACAGCCTAGATATAAGAGACTGGAAATAGGTAGGCCCATATGGGAAGAAGAGGGAGGTCTACTATACAAAAGTAGACTAAAAAATTATATCCCACTAGGTATGTGACTTTGAGGATAAGGAAATTGGTTTGAACCCTTGCGCAGGGCGCTCTCTCCATATATACATATATATGTGTGTATGTAAATACATTTTTTTTTTAATTAAAAAGCTAGATGACTAACAAAACAGTGTTTTAAACTATGCTATCAAAATGGATAATTCTTCATAAGTTAGAAGACCTAAACCACATTTTCATTTAAATGACAACCTGACTAATCAGTATTTCTCAATGTGTGGTCTTAGGATCATCTACAGTGCTTCTTGAAAATGCAGATTCTGTTTTCAGGCCAAGCTTAGTAGATGACACTCTAAGTTCATAAAGCCCAGTAATTTATATTTTTAACAAGGACTCCAAGTGATGCCTAAAAGTTGAAAGCCACTGCCAGAGACTTTCTGTGGTAAAAACTGAAACAAAATATTTTAATCTGAAGGAGACTTTGAAGAAGGAAATAAAAGTTGAACAATCAAGTCTTAAGGTAGAAAGAAAAGTATTATCATTCTAACTTAAAAAAGGTCTGACCTTGTCTGTAAGAAATAAATGTCAGTAGCAAATAGTGTCATAGGGAAAAATAAAAGGTTACTTCTCATATTAAGACAAATCCTAGGGACTTCCCTGGTGGTCCAGTGGGTAAGACTCCATGCTCCCAATGCAGGGGGCCTGGGTTTGATCCCTGGTCAGTTAACTAGATCCCACATGCATGCCGCAACTATGAAGTCCACATGCTGCAACTAAGAAGTCCGCATGCCACAACTAAAGATCCCATATACCGCAACGAAGATCCCGCATGCCACAACTAAGACCCAGCGCAGCCAAAATAAATAAATATTTTTTTAAAAAAAAGACTAATCCTAAACTTTATGTTCATTGAACCTAGCTTACCACTGCCAAGCAAAACTAATAAAATACAAAATATTTTCATTCAATAACTCTTTGAAAGGCATTAACTATGATTACAACATACAGCAACCTGTTTAGAACTGTAAGAGAATAAACAAGGTCCTAATCACTCTACAAGAGGGCACTGACATTTACTTTTCTGTTACTGGCTTGAACCAGGTTGCATTTAATCTCTCTTCAGGAAATGTTTTTGGATTTCCACAGTATGTCAAAACCATCCTTCTTGGTGTCCCATAGTTATATATAACTACACTTGAAAAACTATGAATAAGGGCTTCCCTGGTGGCGCAGTGGTTAAGAATCCACCTGCCAATGCAGTGGACATGGGCTCGAGCCCTGATTTGGGAAGATCCCACATGCCACAGAGCAAATAAGCCCGTGCGCCACGGCTACTGAGCCTGCACTCTAGAGCCCGTGAGCCACTACTACCGAAGCCCGCGCACCTAGAGCCCATGCTCTGCAACAAGAGAAGCCACCCAAATGAGAAGCCCACACATCGCAACAAAGAGCAGCCCCCACTCACCTCAACTAGAGAAAAGCGTGCAGGCAACAACAAAGACCCGACACAGCCAAAAATAAATAAATGGGCTTCCCTGGTGGCACAGTGGTTGAGAGTCCGCCTGCCGATGCAGGGGACACGGGTTCGTGCCCCGGTATGGGAAGATCCCACATGCCGTGGAGCGGCTAGGCCCGTGAGCCATGGCCGCTGAGCCTGCGCATCCGGAATCTGTGCTCCGCAACGGGAGAGGCCACAACAGTGAAGAGTCCCGCGTACCGCAAAAAAATAAATAAATAAAAATAAAATAAATAAAATAAATAAATTTATTAAAAAAGAAAAGAAAAAAACCACTACAAATAAGACGTTCCCTTTTTTTTTTTTTAATACTATTTAGAAACATCCAGAAAGATCAAACTCAAACACACTAATTCTGGAATCTTTTTTTTTTTTAAATAAATTTATTTATTTATTTATTTTTGCCTGCATTGGGTCTTTGTTCCTAAACCGGGGCTTTCTCTCATCGTGGCGAGAGGGGGCTACTCTTCGTTGCAGTACACAGACTTCTCACTACGGTGGCTTCTCTTGTTGCAGAGCACGGGCTCTAGGTGTCCAGGCTTCAGTAGCTGTGGCATGTGGGCTCAGTACTTGTGGCTCACGGGCTCAGTAGTTGTGGCTCGTGGGCTCTAGAGCGCAGGCTCAGTAGTTGCAGTGCGTGGGTTTGGTTGCTCTGCGGCATGTGGGACCTTCCCAGACCAGGGCTTGAACCTGTGTCCCCTGCACTGGCAGGCGGATTCTTAACCACTGTGCCACCAGGGAAGTCCCTCTAATTCTGGACTCTTAATCTGTACAGTCTATTCACAAATATACCAATAATTACCAGGTGTTCCCACTCAACCTCATATACATGACACTCCATCCTGACATCACTGGAACCTAAGAGGAAGCAGGAAGTAAGTAAGAAAGCAGAAACAAAAAGAAGCAACAGGAAAAGAGAATGGCCATAATGAGGAAACCAACAAACTTTGGAGCTACACTGTGAGGTTCGACTGGAGAACAAAGGTTCAGAACAGTATGTTGGGCGTAAGGCAAGTCAGAAGCAGTATCAAGATGATAGCCCACTGTTCAGATGTCCAAATGGGTGGGCAGTTACTAAAACATGCACTGTTGGAACATAAGTGATCCACTCACTGCAAGTGTGTAAGTCGCAGGAGATGGGGGAAGGTGTGTACTGCAATTGGTGTATAATTATACTGGAGAGAGGATAATTCTGGTACAATCTGAGAAGAAGACTTTTACTCCTCATTCCTCTTAAAGTCTCTAACTCTATCCTTTACTTCTTTTTTGGCTCGATTTTTAATTTAAAGATGGATTTATTTTACATATCCTTCTAAACCATCTTAAATCTTTTCAGATAAAAATATTTCACTGTACTGGCACACAAAGGGAGTTACACAATGACTTAGGAAAAGACATTTCACTTTGACACTCTGTCCTCAAGAGTCCAGGTCGGACTTGGAAGAGAGATACAAGCTGAACAAGAAAACCAGTAAAGAGTTCCAACTGGGAAACCACAGCGAGGGTACAAACCATATATGAGAGTACCCAGACATGCTGTCAATCCTAGATCAGGGAATACTCTGGCAAGAGCTACAACAACAGAGCTGAAAACAGAAATGAAAAACAGAAGGCTATCCTCTGATAACAACAAACTCTAATGCTCGTTTAATCAATATAACAATATATAATGTGTCTTTCAGCACATTATAATACACATTTATGTATTTCACAGTGAGCCTACCTTCCAATTTGCTAATAATGCACATCCATCTATTATCTACATATAACCATATATGAAAAAGAACTTGCATAATAACTGCAACATTTGTTTGACATTTTTCTTGGATGTAGGCAAAAAGTAAATTAGGGCTCTAGATAAAAAACAACATACTTTGGCTATTAATCATAATGTGCTTATAGAATTCTCTAACATCATACAAAGGAGAAACAGGTTTAACATAGAAAAACTTCAAAATCACAGCAAAACATGCAAATAAATACAAAAACTTACCATCCCTGTTCATTTTTATATTTGTAAGCAGCCCCAAGAATGTGACACAAGGTGCCTCCAGCTTTGAAATCCATGAAACATTTTGCCTAAAAAATGATACAAGTTACACATGAGAAAAATCAAAGTTCTGACAAAATTACTCATGTCTGAATTCTAAGCTTAATAAACTCAAAGTTATAAACAACTTCTAACTTAATAACCTCCTTAAATACTTCTGGAACAAACTGAGGTACAAAGAAATTTTTCTAATTTTCTTTAGAAAATTTTCTTTAAGTAAACAGTCTATGAAAAACAAGATGTACAAAATATACATCAAACTGCTTCAGCAGAAAACATTAAATGGACAAAATACTGATATACCACCAACTCCACTGGTAAATTTAAGATCTGATTTTTAAAATGTACAATAAGAAATATTAGGTCAGGCTTCCCTGGTGGCGCAGTGGTTAAGAATCTGCCTGCCAATGCAGGGGACATGGGTTTGAGCCCTGGTCTGGGAAGATCCCACATGCCACGGAGCAACTAAGCCCGCGAGCCACAACTACTGAGCCCACGAGCCTAGAGCCCGTGCTCTGCAACAAGAGAAGCCACTGCAATGAGAAGCCTGCGCACCGCAACCAAGAGTAGCCCCCGCTTGCTGCAACTAGAGAAAGCCTGCGCACAGTAACAGAGACCCAACGCAGCCAAAAATAAAATAAATAAAATAAATTTATTTTTTAAAAAATTAGGCCAATATAACTGATTAACATAGATGTAAAAATCCTCAACAAGGGCTTCCCTGGTGGCGCAGTGGTTTAGAGTCCGCCTGCCGATGCAGGGGACACGGGTTCGTGCCCTGGTCCGGGAAGATCCCACATGCCGCGGAGCGGCTAGGCCTGTGAGCCATGGCCGCTGAGCCTGCACGCCTGGAGCCTGTGCTCCGCAACGGGAGAGGCCACAGCAGTGAGGGGCCCGCGTACGGCAAAAAAAAAAAAAAAAAATCCTCAACAAAATACTAGCAAACCGAATCCAACAGTACATTAAAAGTATCATACGCCATGATCAAGTGGGATTTATCCCAGAAATGCAAGGATTTTGCAATATCCGCAAATCAATCAACGTGATACACCACAATAACAAACTGAAAGATAAAAACCATATGATCACAACAGATGAAGAAAAAGCTTTTGATAAAATTCAACATCCATTTCTGATAAAAACCCTCCAGAAAGTGGGCATAGAGGTAATATATCTCAACATAACAAAGGCCATATATGACAGACCCATAGCTAACATCATACTCAATGGTGAAAAGCTGAAAGCATTCCCTCTAAGATCAGGAACAAGACAAGGATGACCACTCTCACCACTTTTCTGCAACATAGTTTTTGAAGTCCTAGACACAGCAATCAGAGAAGTAAAAGAAATAAAAGGAATCCAAATTGGAAAGGAAGAAGTAAAACTGTCACTCTGCAGATGACATAATAGTATACATAAAAAATCCTAAAGACACTACCAGAAAACTACTAGAGCTAATCAATGACTTCGGTAAAGTTGCAGAATACAAAATTAATATACAGAAATCTGTTGCATTTCTATACGTTAACAACAAAAGATCAAAAAGAGAAATTAAGGGAACAACCCTATTTACCATCACATCAAAAAGAGTAAAATACCTAAGAATAAACCTACCTAAAGAGGCAAAAGACCCGTACTCTGAAAATTGTAAAATGGTAATGAAAGAAACTGAAGATGACACAAGCAGATGGAAAGATATACCATGTTTCTGGATTGGAAAAATCAATACTGTCAAAATGACCATACAAGGCAATCTACAGTTTCAATGCAATCCCTATCAAATGACCAATGACATTTTTCACAGAACTGAAACAAAAAACTTTTTTTATTTGCATGGAAACACAAAAGACCCTAAATAGCCAAAACAATCTTAAGAAAGAAGAATGGTGCTGGAAGAATCACGCTTCCTGACTTCAGATTATACTACAATGCTACAATAATCAAAACAGTATAGTACTGACACAAAAACAGACACACAGATCAATGGAACAGGACAGAAAGCCCAGAAATAAACTCATGCACTTATGGTCAATTAATCTAGGACAAAAGAGGAAAGAATATTGAATGGAGAAAAGACAGTCTCTTCAATAAGTGGTGCTGGGAAAACTGGACAGCTACATGTAAAAGAATGAAATTAGAACATTCTATAACACCACATACAAAAATAAACTCAAAATGGATTAAAGACCTAAATGTAACACCGGATGCTATAAAATGCCTAAAGGATAACATAGGCAGAACACTCTTTGACTTAAATCACAGCAATATTTTTTTGGATCCATCTCCTAGAGTAATGGAAACAAAAGCAAAAATAAACAAATGAGACCTAATTAAACTTAAAAGCTTTTGCACAGCAAAGGAAACCATAAACAAAATGAAAAGACAACCTATGGAATGGGAGAAAATATTTGCAAACAATGTGACTCAAGCAAGGGATTAATTTCCAGAACATAAAACAGCTTATACAGCTCAAACAACCCAATCAAAAAACGGGTAGAGAATCTCAATAGACATTTCTCTGAAGAAGACATACACATGGCCAACAGGCATACGAAAAGATGCTCAACATCACAAATTATTAGAGAAATGCAAATCAAAACTAAAATGAGCTATCACCTCACACCAGTCTGAATGGCCATCATCAAAAAGTCTACAAAGAGGGACTTCCCTGGTGGCGCAGTGGTTAAGAATCAGCCTGCCAATGCAGGGGACACGGGTTCAATCCCTGGTCCGGGAAGATCCTACATGGTGTGGAGCAGCTAAGCCAGTGAGCCACAATTACTGAGCCTGTCTGTGCTCTAGAGCCCGCGAGCCGCACGTACTGAGCCCGTGTGCTGCAACTACTGAAGCCCATGTGCCTAGAGCCTGTGAAGAGAAGCCACTGCAATAAGAAGCCCACACACCACAACGAAGAGTAGTTCTCGGCTCGCCACAACTACAGAAAGCCCATATGCAGCAACAAATACCCAATGCAGCCAAAAATAAATAATAAATAAATAAATTTATTTTAAAAACAAGTCTACAAACAGTAAATGCTGGAGAGCGTGTGGAAAAAAGGGAACCTTCCTACGCTGTTCGTGGGAATATAAATCAGGGCAGCCACTATTGAGAATAGTAAGGAGGTTCCTTAAAAAATTAAAAATAGGGCTTCCCTGGTGGCGCAGTGGTTGAGAGTCCGCCTGCCGATGCAGGGGACACGGGTACGTTCCCCAGTCCGGGAGGATCCCACATGCCGCAGAGTGGCTGGGACCGCGGGCCATGGCTGCTGAGCCTGCGTGCTATAAAATGCCTAAAGGATAACATAGGCAGAACACTCTTTGACTTAAATCACAGCAATATTTTTTTGGATCCATCTCCTAGAGTAATGGAAACAAAAGCAAAAATAAACAAATGAGACCTAATTAAACTTAAAAGCTTTTGCACAGCAAAGGAAACCATAAACAAAATGAAAAGACAACCTATGGAATGGGAGAAAATATTTGCAAACAATGTGACTCAAGCAAGGGATTAATTTCCAGAACATAAAACAGCTTATACAGCTCAAACAACCCAATCAAAAAACGGGTAGAGAATCTCAATAGACATTTCTCTGAAGAAGACATACACATGGCCAACAGGCATACGAAAAGATGCTCAACATCACAAATTATTAGAGAAATGCAAATCAAAACTAAAATGAGCTATCACCTCACACCAGTCTGAATGGCCATCATCAAAAAGTCTACAAAGAGGGACTTCCCTGGTGGCGCAGTGGTTAAGAATCAGCCTGCCAATGCAGGGGACACGGGTTCAATCCCTGGTCCGGGAAGATCCTACATGGTGTGGAGCAGCTAAGCCAGTGAGCCACAATTACTGAGCCTGTCTGTGCTCTAGAGCCCGCGAGCCGCACGTACTGAGCCCGTGTGCTGCAACTACTGAAGCCCATGTGCCTAGAGCCTGTGAAGAGAAGCCACTGCAATAAGAAGCCCACACACCACAACGAAGAGTAGTTCTCGGCTCGCCACAACTACAGAAAGCCCATATGCAGCAACAAATACCCAATGCAGCCAAAAATAAATAATAAATAAATAAATTTATTTTAAAAACAAGTCTACAAACAGTAAATGCTGGAGAGCGTGTGGAAAAAAGGGAACCTTCCTACGCTGTTCGTGGGAATATAAATCAGGGCAGCCACTATTGAGAATAGTAAGGAGGTTCCTTAAAAAATTAAAAATAGGGCTTCCCTGGTGGCGCAGTGGTTGAGAGTCCGCCTGCCGATGCAGGGGACACGGGTACGTTCCCCAGTCCGGGAGGATCCCACATGCCGCAGAGTGGCTGGGACCGCGGGCCATGGCTGCTGAGCCTGCGTGTCTGGAGCCTGTGCTCAGCAACGGGAGAGGCCACAACAGTGAGAGGCCCACTTACCGCAACAACAAAAAAAAAAAAAAAATTAAAAATAAAACTACCATATGATCTAACAATCCCACTACTGGGCATATCGCCAGAGAAAACTCTAATTTGAAAAGATACATGCACCCCAATGTTCACAGCGGCACTATTTACAATAGCCAAGACATGGAAGCAACCTAAATGTCCATCAACAGTTGAATGGATAAAGAAGATGTGGTGTATACACACACAAAACTGGATAATACTCAGCCAGAAAGAAGAATGAAATAATGCCATTTGGAGCTACATGGATGGACCTAGAGATTATCATACTAAGTGAAGTAAGTCACACCGAGAAAGACAAATGTCGTATGATACCACATAGGTGGAATCTTAAAAAAAAAAAAAAAAATGATACAAATGGGGAATTCCCTAGTGGTCCAGTGGTTAGGACTCTGCACTTCCACTGCAGGGGGCATGGGTTCGATCCCTGGTCGGGGAATTAAGATCCTGTGTGCCACGTGGTGCAGCCAAAAAATTAAAGGAAAATATTTTTTAAATAAAAATAAAATAAGATACAAATTTGTATCAAATTTGTACAAATTTTTAAAAAAAAAGATACAAATGAACTTATTCACAAAACAGAAACAGACTCACAGACATAGAAAACAAACATATGGTTACCAAAGGGGAAGGGGGGAAGGATGAATTGAAAATTTGGTATTAACAGCTATACAGTACGATGCGTCAAACAGGTAAACAACAAGGGCCTACTGTATAGCACAGGGAATCATATTCAATATCTTGTAATAACCTATAATGGAAAAGAATCTGAAAAATATATATGTACGTATGTATAACTGAATCACTTCACTGTACATCTGAAACACTGTAATCAACTATACTTCAATAAAAGAAAAAAAAACTCTAATGGACAAAATATTGATATACTACAAAACTCTACCGGTAAATTTAAAATTTGATTTTTAAAATGTGGAAAATTCCAGTAACACACAATTTCCAATATGGTTCTCCTGTTGAATAAGAAATATTAGTATACATTAGGTTTTTTTTTTTCCAATTTAGGTTCCTGACGTTAAATTTAAAAAAAATTATAACTGAACTCTTATAATATTTTAATGACCACTGAAACATGGTATAACTATATTTAACTATGCATTTAAGTTATAGATAAAATATGTGCAACAATTTAAAAAAGATTTGCACTTTATGGATTATAAAAGCAGAGCTCAAATAAATCAAATGCTGAATGACTTCCATATTTTGGAAGTAAAAATTTAATGTAAATGTGATCGTCAAATAGGCTAAGAAGATAAAGTGTTAGGGACTTCCCTGGTGGTCCAGTGGTTAAGAATCCACCTTCCAATGCAGGGGCCGTGGGTTCGATCCCTCGTCGGGGAACTAAGATCCCACGTGCCGCAGGGCAACTAAGCCCACATGCCACAACTACTGAGCGCACATGCCTCAACAAGAGAGCCCACGTGCCACAAACTACAGAGTCCACGCACTCTAGAAACCACGCGCCACAACCAGAGAAGTCCACACACCACAAAGAAGAGCCCGCACCGCAACGAAAGATCCTGCATGCCGCAACGAAGACCCTGCATGCCGCAACGAAGACCCTGCGTGCCGCAACAAAGACCCGACAGCCAAAAAGATAAAGAAAATAAATAAAATAAATATAAAACAGTAAAAAAAAAAAAAAGATGAAGTGTTAAAAATATACCATTCATTTTTTTCCTTTGAAAACTATTACAAAATAATATAATGGAAAAAACCGTATGATATCAAATATTAAGACAGACAAAAAAACAGAATGGTGGTTGGTAGGGTCTGGAGAGAGAGAGGAACGGAAGTTATTGTTTCACGGGTACAGAGTTTTCAATTTACGAAAGTGACAAAGTTCTGGTGATGGATAGTAGTAACAGTTACACAACAACGTAAATGTACTTAATGCCACTGAAATATACACTTAAAAATGACTACAATGGTAAATTTTGTTATGTTTACTTTACTACAGTTAAAAATAAATAAATAGCATGTTTTAAAATAAGAATTATTAAGAATCACTAAGATGAGCTCTTCCAAATTAAACAGACAAGTAAGCCTCACAGATCAGTCTGGTTATCTCGTTGCTTTTTAAACATTACACGGGTTTCTGAGTTCCTAATTTTTTGCCCAACACTATTCCTGGTACATCTCAAAAGCTGCATTACATACTCTAAACAAAAGCAACTGGGTGCAAGTCTTATCATTGACAACTTGTTATTTATCTGAGAAAATGTATAAGACATTACAATTTTGTAGTGTTGGCACTTAAACTAGAATAATGTGCTAAGGTACCTACTAGAGTAGAATGAGACTTAGTTCTCCTACTAATCCTTCTCTGAACCGCCCAGAGATTGAGCTAAAATGTTCTCGCCAACCACATGGGCATATCACTATTGCACACGTGCACAACACTCGCAGCGTAATACAGAAATGACTGGTTTATAGATTTATCTGTTATTCGAACTCCTTGAGGACAGAAATAGTGTCTTACTAAAATCTTTAACATCAATATTCAGCGGAGTACCTGACAATGTAGGTAATCCATAAAAACTTTCTCAACAGTTCTACTGTACTAAAATCATTTAAAAATTCAGATCCAAGCTACTGAGAAATATATATTGAGCAGATCACAATAAAACATCTCTACATGTAATTTAAGGTTACAGTCAATTTCTAGACAGATTAATTTGAGAAATTAAAATATTATCAGATACATGCTTAAGACAGACAAAATAACTTCTATCAACAACTATAGGGACAAGTGATGAATGAAGAGGTAGAAAACTGAGACCTTCAATTTTCTAATGGTAAGATCTGAATAAATGGAAAGAGGGAGACTCACAAACCTGTCAAGGGTACTAGTTCCAGTAATAAAGTACAATAAGAAAAACATTCTTAAAGATGTGCCAGAAGAAACAAAAGAACAAATAGGGACCTCGTCATACATCAAGGATTCTTAGAACTTTCATGGAAATGGATTTGGGATTCTGGTCCTCCTGACAAGCTCAGTATCAGTATCACCCACATGAAAGTGTAGTAGACCAGAGTCAGGGGATGGAAAGCTGGAGGCAGAGACAAGAGACTTCTCAGGGACAGCCAGTGGCCCCTGACTGTGCTTCTTCATTCAATCCTCATCCCAACTACACTCACCCTGAAGAGGGCCTGCTCAAGCTGCCGCTGGATGTGGTTCAAATATTAGAGCTCAAGTTCTTAAACATTCTCAAAGAAGCCAGATTGTTAAGAGTAAATTCCTCTTAATTAGTACTGAAAAACCTAAAGAATAATAGGGTACCGAAACTTGAGCCTTCCAGAGCCAGCAAAGGCAGCCTGCCTTTGGTGAGTTATCTAAGCAGCTGCATACCCCAATTAGAGACTCTGGGGGTCAGGGACAGCTCTAACAGGCTGCTTCTATTCCCAGTTGTGTGACCACACTGCTTTTGATAAGCTGTTACATCTCTGACTAAATTGGAAATTTAATCTAATGTTATTCTGGATGTATATAAAGTGGTCTCATCCTACCTATTGATACAGCCCACTTAAAATTCTGCTGAGCTGAGTAAACCTTAAAAAAGATAAACCTAACTGCAATACTTAAAAGTGCTTAAATTTGTGCCATAGTGTCCTTATTTCTTTATTTTTTCACTTATTCATCAAAGACAAGGTAGTGCCAAGGTGCATTAAAAAGGACGACAATGGCATACGTTTGTGTGAGTAAAATATACACATTTATAATGCCATGTTTGGGTCTATTAATCAATGCATGACTGTGCCAGAAAGCGGATGTGAGGAAGTGAATAAAGGAGCAGAAACCAAACATGAGCCAGAAACCAAGAATGTTCACAGAAAATCACAGTCATCTTCATAAACTGAAAACAGTTATGGGGGGAAAAAACCTATCACTTAAGAGTCCAGAATCCTTTTACCTCACAAAGTACAATGACAGTAAACATTCCATAAGTTTCTTTATGTATTTTAACTGCTTTGAGTTAAAATAATGTTTTCTAGAAACATTTCCCAAGTTTATTAATAAAAGAAATGATAATAGTGTTATAATTATCACCTCTAATCATAGGTAATCACTGGTGTAGTATTCTTATTCTTGAGGAGAACAAAAAGTATTATAATTACTACCAATTATTGAGAATTTACCATGAGGCACTTTATACTTATTACCTCATTTACTCCTCACAAGTTCACTGTCTTCACCCCATTTTACAGATGAAAAGGTGTTGCTGGCTCTAGCAATATGGCAGACTAAATAACCAGAAAACCCTACCACTAAAAATATATGTTGGATAAAAAATACAGACATTATTTTAAATGTGTAGCTGAAATAGAAGGAGAACAAATCCCCAGGGACAAAAATTAAATAAGAAATAAAAATTCAAACTAAAAGTCCAAGTGGCAATCTTGTTGAGTTAAAAACTAAAATTCTAGGGTGACAGGAGGCTGGGAATAATGGGATTAAATAGGTAAGTGATATCAACCTTGATAACCTAAATGCTAGGGTTTGAGTTTCTCTACAGGGTCAGGAAGTAAGACTACAGACCTATGCAAGTGAGGACATTAGAACTAAGACAATCACCCACCACACACATACACACCTAACACCAAGGGTATCAACAGGTTGTACCATTAGGGAAAGGATAAGCTAGAAAAAATATCTGCCAGCTAAAAACTAAGGAGGAAAACAAGCTTCCGCCTCAACATAATTTGAGTTGGAGATGCACAGTATCAATACTTAGTCTAGGAACCTCATGCCAAATTAACATAAGAATTGGTCCTAGGGACTTCCCTGGTTGTCCAGTGGTTAAGACTGCTCACTCCCAATGCAGGGGGCACAGGTTGCATCCCTGATCAGGGAACTAAGATCTGGCATACTGCACGGTGCGGCCAAAAAAAAAAAAAAAAAAAAAAGAATTGGTCCTAAAGTTGGCGGGTCCTCTGAAGTGCCTTAATGAGCAAATTCTCAACCCAGGTCAACAGGATTCCCACTGAAAGAGAACTGACAGGCCACAATTTCAAACATAATTGTTTTTAAGTCAACAGACAAAGCTAACAGCAAGATTAGAATCCTAACATTTTCAGATAATAGAAAAAACATGACAGGGCTTGTAAAATTAGAATACATAAAGTGATTAAGGACACTAAAAAGAAAGACTTGAGAAATATATATATGTAACCCGAAGAACAAATAACATCCAATGAAAGTAAAAGCACAGCTGACAGAAAATTAGACAACTAGACACAGAAGAATAAAAGCTAAAGTTTCTTAGAAATTTTAAAGGATATAGGGCTTCCCTGGTGGCGCAGTGGTTGCGCATTCACCTGCCGATGCAGGGGAACCGGGTTCGCGCCCCGGTCTGGGAGGATCCCACATGCTGCAGAGCGGCTGGGCCTGTGAGCCATGGCCGCTGGGCCTGCACGTCTGGAGCCTGTGCTCCGCAAGGGGAGAGGCTGCAGCAGAGGGAGGCCCGCATACCACAAAAAAAAAAAAAAAAAAAAAGGAAAGATTAAAGGATATAAATCCTCAGATTCGAGAAACACATCAGGGGCTTCCCTGGTGGTGCAGTGGTTAAGAATCCGCTTGTCAATGCAGGGGCAGGGGACACAGGTTCAAGCCCTGATCCAGGAAGATCCCACATGCCGCAGAGCAACTAAGCCCATGCACCACAACTACTGAGCCTGTGCTCTAGAGCCCACAAGCCACAACTACTGGAGCCCGTGCACCTAGAGCCCGTGCTCCACAACAACAGAAGCCACTGCAATGAGAAGTCCGCGCACTGCAATGAAGAGTAGCCCCTGCTCGCTGCAACTAGAGAAAGCCGCGCACAGCAATGAACACCCAACGCAGCCAAAAATAATTAATTTTTTTAAAAAACTGGTAAAAAACAGAAGAGAACAGCCCAATGGTACAAAATATAAAAGGGTGCTCAACTTCATTAGTTATCAGCAACTACAAAACAATGTGAAAACAAAACAAAACAATGTGTATCACCACAAATCCGCCAAAAAACTAAAATTAATAAGACAGACAACTTACAAGCATTGGTGAGAAAGCAGAGTATTAGAACCCTTGTACACTGTACACTGCATGTGGGAGTATAAATTGGCACAAGGGTTCTGGAAAACTGGCCATATCTGCTAAAGCTGAACATGCACCCCCTGTGACCCAGCAATTCCACATGTGGGAGTGTAACTGACATAAATACCTATGTTTACCAGAAGACATATGCAAAAATATTCACAGCAGCACTATTTGCAATAGCTCTAAACTGGAAATAACCCCAAAAACCCATCAATGGTAGAAATGATAAATAAATTGTGCAATATGCCCACAGTGAGATATTATGCAGCAAGGGATGCCAAATTATGACCAAGCTGCCCATTTTTAAAATTTTCATTTGAACACAGTCACACCTACTCATGTAGGTAATTGTCTTTGGCTGCTTTTTATGCTACAACAGAGTTGGGTAGTTGTGACAGAGTCCATATACCTGCAAGCCTAAAATATTTACCATTTGTCCCTTTAAGAAAAAATTTGCCAAACCCTTAAACAGTAACCAGAATGAACAAACTGCAACTACAAGTAATAACATGGAAGAATTTTACAAATCTAACATTTGTCTGTATGCTTCAAAAATTTAAGTCATGAACAACAGGTGGTCCAGTGGTTAAAAATTTAAGTCATGAATGACAAAGACACAGGCTGAACTATTTCAAATTAATCAAGACTAAAGAGATATAACTAAAATGTGGGATCTTGGTTTAGATCTTATAAGAAACATTTCTGAGATAATTAGTGAAATGTGATATTATATAGTAGATAATGGTATTGCGTCAATGTTAAATTTCCTAAATTTGATAACTGTATTTGTAAGACAATGTCCTTGTTCTAAGGAGATCCAGGCTGCAGTCTGAAGTCTCTACAGTTCTGCCCTCCCTGCTAGATTGGACCCCATGGACATCAGGAACTTCTCCAGTCACTCCAAGAGTGTAGTATCACTCCTGTGGTGACCAAGATGAGTGACTTGTCTCCAGAAGTACTTTTGTTCTTGCTTCTCAGACTTACATGCTAATCTTGGTCTTTTCCTCCCCCATTCCAGAAAGTCCTAGAATTTAGCATGATCTTGGAAAAACAATACCATTCTCAGATACAGATAATAAAATACTTAAACCTGTAGGGACCATAATGCTCACTGATTCCTAGTTTTCTAATGCTTCTTTGCCACAGAACACTTTCAGGAGCAGAAAGCTCAAAAAGAAGTCTATCAGGAAAAACTGTTCAAAGTGAAAAATTTGAAGACAACAGATTCCTCTTAGACCTGCCCATTTATTCCTGCCACTCAGGTACTCTGAAGGGAACAATGATAAAACCAAGGATCAGATCCAACTCCTTTTCCTGACGACTCTAAGCCTCTTCTTATTAACTTCCTTTTCCCTAAAATTTATTTAGCACAAAGCATGGTTTATTGACTCAAATAAAGGAAACAGATCATTGAAGTGACAGTCCTCAAACTCCCATCCTTTCCTCTACACCAGACTGACCAAGTTCATGAGAATTCCTGCCATGAAGTCAGTCACACTTAATGGGTAGAAATTCCAAAGTATCAGTGAGAGATAGCCTACAGACTGTGACTTGTTTAAAATGTCCCAAAATAGTACTACCCAGTTCAACCACATGACCTTATTTGTTAGAACTGGCTTTGACAACAAATTTTACCCTTAAAGTATTCATTACATTCCACCAAAGATAGATATAAAAACCCTATATAAGTTCCGATGACAATTTGAAAATCAATTCCAAAAATTTTAATGATAGTCCCTTGAAACTATGTGTATCAATCTCCTCAACATATTTCCTTTTGAAGAGTAATAATCATTTCACTGAGTTCTGATAGTTGCTTTAAAATCAGTCAGTACTGTGCTTTACATTTTTGTAGATATTTTAAGAAAAGCTCAATTTCAGAAAGTAAATATGGTTCGGTTCTCTAGCTTATTTTTTTAAAGAGCCTTCCACTCTCCCTGTCTTTGAGACAGTTACTAACATCACAGCAAAGGTACATCAACCAATAAATACATACTAAACACCTGCAGTGAGTAAGAAGGTAAAGCAAGTCTTATCAATGTTCAACTGAAAAATCTGGCTTTAATTCAAAGGGCACTACAGCATTCTGTTCTCAGGTTCACAGCTCATTTACATAAAATACACTATCTCTGGAACATAAGTTGAAGAGAAACAAGAAGACATGGCTCTTTGGGACCTTCCTTAAGAACTGGAGTTGATAGCAAATTAGTATAATAAATGTTTAAATAATATGTATGCCTTACATGTACATTTTTACTTTTACCAAAAACACTTTTGCTAGACAAGTCAGCAATCTACTTTTTATGTCTTTAAGTACTACATACTACTTCTAATTTCTCAAAGAGCTTTTATTATCACACATCATGTGATTCTAACAACTATGCCATGGGATCAGTAGGGCAAGGAACACGTTCCCAGAAATGGTACTACAGGTCGAAGTGCCTTCACACAAGGTTGCAGAGTGGTAGGATATGGCTATTTAATTCCTAAGCTCAGGGCTCTTCCCATAACACCTGGTTCAAGAAACTATTTGGTGGAGATTCGGTATCTTACATTATTTCAGTTTAAGAAATGAATGAGGGCTTCCCTGGTGGCCCAGTGGTTAAGAATCCACCTGCCAATGCAGGGGACACAAGTTCAATCCTTGGTCTGGGAAGATCCCACATGCCGTGGAGCAACTAAGCCCATGCGCCACAACTACTGAGCCTGCACTCTAGAGCCTACAAGCCACAACTACTGAGCCCATGTGCTACAAATACTGAAGTCCACAATCCTAGAGCCTGTGCTCCGCAACAAGAGAAGCCACCACAATGAAAAGCTTGAGCACATCAACGAAGAGCAGCCCCTGCTTGCCTCAACTAGAGAAAGCCCGTGCGCAGCAATGAAGACCCAACATAGTCAAAGATAAACAAATAAATGCATTTATAAAAAAAAAAAAAAGAAATGAAATGAATAAGGGGGCTTCCCTGGTGGCACAGTGGTTAAGAATCCACCTGCCAATGCAGGGGACGTGGGTTCAAGCCCTGGTCCGGGAAGATCCCACATGCCGCGGAGCAACTAAGCCCGTGCTCCACAACTACTGAGCGTGCACTCTACAGCCCACAAGCCACAACTACTGAGCCCACATGCCACAACTACTGAAGTCCATGCACCTAGAGCCCATGATCTGCAACAAAGAGAAGCCACCGCAATGAGAAGCCCACGCACCGCAATGAAGAGTAGCCCCCACTCGCCACAACTAGAGAAAGCCCACACGCAGCAACAAAGACCCAATGCAACCAAAAATAAATAAATTAAATTTAAAAAAAAAAATGAATGAGGGACCTCCCTGGTGGTCCAGTAGTTAAAAATCCACCTTCCAATGCAGGGGACGCAGGTTCAATCCCTGCTCGGGGAACTAAGATCCCACATGCCGCATGATAACTAAGTCCATGTGCCACAACTACTGAGCCCACGCCTCAAGCAGAGATCCCACGTGCCGCAACTAAGACCCAGCACAGCCCAAAAAATAGTTAATTTTTTAAAAAAAAGAAATGAATGAGCTTTATTTTAGGCAAAATCAACTGGTTTTAAAGTCTATCAAGACTCCTGACTGAAGTTGGATTAAAGACAACCATATTTTAGTGCTGATCTCCAAAACCTAAAATAATGCTTTAAAAAAAAAGTTACAGGAGTGCTTGCTGCAGCAGCACATACTAAAATCGGAACAATACGGAAAAGATTAGCATGGCCCCTGCACAAGGATGACTCGCAATTTGTGAAGTGTTCCATATTTTGGGGGGGTTAGCAGATGTTAAGCTTTTATATATAGAATGGATAAACAACAAGGTCAGAGAACTATATTCAGTAGCACAGAGAACTATATTCAATATCCCAGGATAAGTCATAACAGAAAAGAAAAAAAGAATATATGTATGTATAACTGAATCACTTTGTTGTACAACAGTAATTAACAAATTGTAAATCAACTATACTTCAATTAAAAAAATAAAGTAAAATGAAATTTTATTCCTTTTTTTAATGTATTTATTTTATTTATTTATTTATTTATTTTGGCTGTGTTGGGTCTTCGTTGCTGCACACAGGCTTTCTCTAGTTGCGGTGAGCGGGGGCTACTCTTTGTTGCAACGCGCGGGCTTCTCATTGCAGTGGCTTCTCTTACTGTGGAGCACAGCCTCTAGGCACGCAGGCTTCAGCAGTTGTAGCACGCGGGCTCAGTAGCTGTGGCTCGCAGGCTCTAGAGTGCAGGCTCAGTAGTTGTGGCGCACGGGCTTAGTTGCTCCACGGCATGTGGGATCCTCCTGGACCAGGGCTCAAACCCATGTCCCCTGCATTGGCAGGCAGATTCTTAACCACTGCGCCACCAGGGAAGTCCCCTTATGATCTATTTTAAAAGGTAGACTACAACCCATGCACCTACATGACAAAAGAGGCAAGGATACACACTAATTATCAGAGATATGCAGATCAAAACTGCAATGACATATTACCTCACCCCAGTCAGAACGGCCATCATCAAAAAGTCTACAAACAATAAATACTGGACAGGGTGTGGAGAAAAGAGAACCCTCTTGGGCTTCCCTGGTGGCGCAGTGGTTGAGAGTCCGCCTGCCGATGCAGGGGACACAGGTTCGTGCCCCGGTCCGGGAGGATCCCACATGCCGCAGAGCAGCTGGGCCTGTGAGCCATGGCCGCTGAGCCTGGGCTCCGCAATGGAAGAGGCCACAACAGCGAAAGGCCCGCCTACTGGAAAAAAAAAAAAAAAAAAAAAGAAAAGAAAAGAGAACCCTCCTACACTGTTGGTGGGAATGTAAATTGGTACAGCCACTATGGAGAACAGCATGGAGGTTCCTTAAAAAACTAAAATTAGAACTACCACATGATCCAACAATCCCGCTCCTGTGTATATATCCGAAGAAAACCATAATTCAAAAAGATATGGGCTTCCCTGGTGGCGCAGTGGTTGAGAGTCCACCTGCCGATGCAGGGGATGCGGGTTCGTGCCCCGGTCCGGGAAGATCCCACAGGACGCAGAGCGGCTGGGCCCGTGAGCCACGGCCGCTGAGCGTGAGGGTCCGGAGCCTGTGCTCTGCAACGGGAGAGGCCACAACAGTGAGAGGCCCAAGAACCGCCAAAAAAAAAAAAAAAAAAAAAAAAAATTATATATATATATATATATATATATACACACCCCAATGTTCACTGCAGCACTATTTACAATAACCAAGACATGGAAGCAATTTAATATCCATTGACAGGTGGATGGATAAATAAGATGTGGTATATATATACAACGGAATATTACTTACCTATAAAAAAGAACGAAATCATGCCATTTGCAGCAATGTGGATGGACCTAGAGATTTTCATACTAAGTGGAGTAAGTCAGACAGAGAAAGACAAATCCCATATGATATCACTCATATGTGCAATCTAATTTAAAAAAATGATTTAGGGACTTCCCTGGTGGTCCAGTGGCTAAGACCCTGCACTCCCAGTGCAGGGGGCCCAGATTCGATCCCTGGCTGGGGAACAAGATCCCACATGCATGCCACAACTAAGAGTTCTCATGCTACAACTAAGAAGTCCGCATGCCACAACTAAAGATCCTGCATGCCACAATGAAGATCTTGCGTGCCGTAGCTAAGACCTGGGGCAACCAAAATGAATAAATAAATAAATAAAATAAAATAAAATTTAAAAATGATATAAATGAACTTAAAATAGATAACCAACAAGGACCTACTGCATAGCAGAGGGAACTCCACTCAATTTTCTATAATAACCTACGTGGGAAAAGAATCTGAAAAAGAATGAATATATGTATATATATAACTGAATCACTATGCTGTACAGCTGAAACTAACACAACATTGCAAATCCACTATACTCTAATTTTTTAATAAATTAAATATAAATATAAATTTAAAAGCAGAATACAAAATTGTCTAACCTGTAGTTACAATTATGTTTGTGTTATGCATGCAAATGTACTAAGCCTTGAACGGATTATGGAATAACAAGAATTTTTACTTGTGGAGGTAAAAAATATTTCAATTCATATTATGTTTGCCTATGCAATATATTTTTAGCCTTACAAAGTACTTTTTCCCCCTAAATCTTTCTTTTTTTTTTTTTTTTTTTTTTTTTGTGGTACGCAGCCCTCTCACTGTTGTGGCCTCTCCCGTTGTGGAGCACAGGCTCTGGACGCACAGGCCCAGTGGCCATGGCTCACGGGCCCAGCCGCTCCGCGGCATGTGGGATCTTCCCGGACCGGGGCACGAACCCATGTCCCCTGCATCGGCAGGCGGATTCTCAACCACTGCACCACCAGGGAAGCCCCCCACTAAATCTTTCTAACTTCTCAGTTAGCACTAGATAGAACCTACCCTATGTTGAGCCAGCTGTTTAATATCCAATATGACTTAGGAAGTTAGTACATAAACTTCCATTTTGATTTTTTAAAAATCAAAAAAAAAAAAAAAAAAAAAAAAAAAAACAGCCCAAACAGTGAACTCCTACACCAGGCCAGTTTATTCAGGAAAAAAAGCTTTTTAAGGTAAATAGCTTACATGTTTCACTAAAACATTCTCTGCTTTATTGTCTCTCTCCTCCATTTTTATTTTACACCATTACACATTATATCAATCCCTTTCACTTGGAAAAAAGCTAAACACTATTCTGAGAGAAAAAGAAGTACATCTGGTCCCACTGGCACTAAGTCATGAATTATTTTTAATTCTGGTTTATTCCTAAAAATATTCTTCTCTAATCTTTAAAATCTGGAAAAACAATAATGGTTTACTTCCCTGGAGTTAAATATTCCACAAATAAAGTCCCTTGTTAATACTACTTTTTAAGACACTCATACAATCCTAATTAGAAATACCAAAAACACAATGTGAATCACCTCACATATAATACTTCATATAAAGCTACATGTAAATTTTATTCTAAATGATTTTATACTTGATAAAATGTAATCTGTAAGTATTATATTACAGTGTTTTAAATGATGAAAACTTCAACCAGTTCCTGAATTGATAACTCTAATCCAGTTGATAATGTAAGAGAACAGGAAATAAACACTCAAGTATTTGGAGGTAAAGGAACAAGGAGCTTTCAAATGATTCAGAATAATATGCCCAAACACGTAGAGTAAAAGACAATGATAAAGCAAATGTGGTTAAATGCTAAAAATTGGGGATTCTAAATGAAAGTGAAAGTTCTTGCAAATTTTTACTTTCAATTAATTTTAAGTTACCCAAAAACCTCAATTGGTCACATAGTTCAGAAAATGAAATATGCTGATTATCCAGTGGAGTAGTTCCCATTTGTTAAAAAATGAGCAAGTACCTCCAATATCTAACAATGTATTTATAAATTATATGCATGTACTTACTATAATGCCAATATACTACACATATATATAACTTAAATCACATATTAAGAAATAGGTATTTTGAAAGCATTAGCTAAAAAATAATTAAAATAAAAGAAATGATCTTGCTCTGCAAATGTGAATTCAACCAGTACCCAGTAATTCCCAAATCTCTTCCTCTAATTCAACCTGTTCTCTAGAACTCCAGATCTCATTTCGAACTACCTATAGGATTTCTAAACCTGAGGTACCTACAGGAGAGCCAACCTCAACACAGACTAAACTGACTACCTTTCTCCAGAAACCTGCTTTTATACTCTGGCTTCCACCTTAGTGAGAAAGCAATCTGCTCAGTGTAGTCATCCCAGTCAATTCTTTCTTATTTCAGCCCCACAACCCACCCTCCCCACACACAAAAAAAAAAATCACAAAGTTCTACCCCCTTGCTGTGCTTCCCAATCACTTTCAAGATAAAAGCCACACTTCTAACACAGTGAATCTGTCATTTTATGACTGATTCTGGCCCATATTTCTGCCTACTGTCCTCAGTTCTAACCCTGTTGAACTATTTGCAACTACATTAAAAGCCTTTAGGCTTTTACATGTTGCTATCACTGCCTGAAAATCCGATCTTCCAGCATGTCCCTAAAGAACTCATACTCTACTTTCAGGACTCAGTTCAAATGTCCTTTCCCTTGGAAAACATTTCCTGAGATAAGGAAAGTCAAAGGCTCTATTCATATAGGTCACTAGAGGGTAAGTAAGCCCCCTGAAGACAAACAATACACTGTATTACTCCTTGAATTCTCAGAACTTGGCACATAATCAAATGCTAAATATTTGCTGAACTCAAATCAGTGAGGAAGGGACTTCCCTGGTGGTCCAGTGGTTAAGAATCCACCTTCCAATGCAGGGGACATGGTTCAACCCCTGGTTGGGGAACTAAGATCCCACATGCCATGGGGCAACTAAGTCCGTGTGCTGCAACTACTGAGCCCACATGCCACAACTAGAGAGAAGCCCCCACACCGCAAGGAAGAGCCCACATGCTGCAACTAAGACCCAACTAAGTCAAAAATAAATAAATAAATAAATATTTTATAAAATAAAATAAAAGCAGTATAAAAACATTGTTTATAAAAAAAAAAAAAACTTCACCTTCCAATGCAGAGGGTGTGAGTTCAATCCCTGGTCAGGGAGCTAAGATCCCACATGCCTTATGGCCAAAAAAACAAAATATAAAACAGAAGTAATATTGTAACAAATTCAATAAAGACTTTAAAAATGGTCCACATCAGGGCTTCCCTGGTGGCAAAGTGGTTAAGAATCTGCCTGCCAATGCAGGGGACACAGGTTCAAGCCCTGGTCTGGGAAGATTCCACCTGCCGCAGAGCAACTAAGCCCACGTGCCACAAATACTGAGCCTGTGCCACAACTACTGAAGTCCACACGCCTAGAGCCCGTGCTCCGCAACGAAGAGTAGCCCCTGCTCGCCCCAACTAGAGAAAAGCTCGCACACAGCAACGAAGACCCAACACAGCCAAAAGTAAAATAAATTTAACAAAACAAGATCCACATCAGGGTTCCCCTGGTGGCGCAGTGGTTGAGAGTCCGCCTGCCGATGCAGGGGACATGGGTTCGTGCCCCGGTCTGGGAAGATCCCACAAGCCGCAGAGTGGCTAAGCCCGTGAGCCATGGCCCGCTGAGCCTGCGCGTCCAGAGCCTGTGCTCTGCAATGGGAGAGGCCACAACAGTGAGAGGCCCACATACCGGGAAAAAAAAAAAAATCCACATCAAACAAAATCTTAAAAAAAAAATTGTGCAGAAAAGCAGCACCCTTTAATAAATGTTGCTGGGTTAACCAGATAATCATATGGAAAAAAGAGAAAACTGCTTTTTTTTTTTTTTGTGAGCACTGGATCCACTGCTCACAATGAATACCAAGATAAATTCTAAATGGATAACAGAGTTACATGTAAAAAATGACACCTACAAATAGTGTAGAAATTTGTTCTTCTGCAAATACTAGAAGAACACATGGCTGAAATCCTTTATCACCTACAAGTGGAGAAAGCTTCCCAACGTGATTCAAAAAAATACATCCATATATTTGACTTAATGAAAATAAATGTCTGGATAGCAAAAATACCATAAGTGAAATGAACTGATTTACTGAAATATCAGTAAAACAATATTTTTTATTCTCAATTATATCTGAGAAATCAGTGAGTTATTAAAAAAAGTTTAGTGATGAAATAAGAACACACAAATCAGAAGTTTTTGAGATTTATAAAAAGGTCTACCAATAATAAATTCAGCAAAGGCAACAAACAGCAGACTGGAAACTACAAAAACCCGAATCAGAGAAATGGAACACAAAAATTATAGGAAAATATAGGACAGATAGTTCCCGGAAATCTAGTATTTGTACAATCAAGAGTTCAAAAATATAAAGAAATACAGGATGGCAGAGAAGACTAACAGACTGAATGTTCCCTGAGCTAAAGAAACATAACTGAGTCTTCAGATCGTGACTTATGACAACTAGACATATTTATGAATTTTAAAGATCAGTATTAAAAAGGGGGAAATCAGGGACTTCCCTGGTGGCACAGTGGTTAAGAATCCGCCTGCCACTGCAGGGGACATGGGTTCGAGCCCCAGTCCGGGAAGATCCCACATGCCGCGGAGGATCCCACATGCCACGCAGCACCTAAGCCTGTGCGCCACAACTGAGCCTGCGCTCTAGAGCTGGCGAGCCATAACTACTGAGCCCGCATGCCACGACTACTGAGGCCCGCACATCTAGAGCCCGTGCTCCACAGGGAGAAGCCACTGCAATGAGAAGCCTGCTCACCATGACGAAGAGCGGCCCCCACTCGCCGCAACTAGAGAAAGCCCACGCGTAGCAACGAAGACCCAACGCAGCCATAAATAAATAAATTAATTAATTTCAAAAATTTAAAAAAAGGGGGAAATCAACAAGTAGTATCAGAATTTTCTGTACAAAATCAAATGTTAAGAGAAAAACAAAACCTTCAAATTACAAAAGGAAATAAGGCATAACCCAATATTTCTATACCAAGCCAAACTTTCAGTCAAAATACCAACTGCAAGGAGAACAGAATCATATTTTCACATAAGCTCAGAAGAATCCCACCTACAAAATATAAAAAAATTCCAAGAAACAACATTCTAGCCACAAGAACTGAATCAGGAGAAAAAAATGGAAAAGACTTAGTAAAGACAATAAGGAAACTACAACATAGTAAAATGTTAACAGTTAAGTCTAGGTAATAATTGTTGTGATGTTTAATGCAAATTTTAAATGACTCCTGAAAAAGATGCTTCCTACAGTTCAAAAGCAATAATGTTCTATAGCTAAAATTCTGTAGCGATTCCTCCTTTTTCTACAGGATAGCAGCAGCAAAATAAAGAGTTGTAGGCTGCACCCAAGAGTACAGAAACTGAAGATGTCCCCGTGTGATTAAGCTGATGTACTTACAGGGAGTTTGGTGAAGGCCGGGTTGGTGACATGTTTCCCAAAGGCATCTTCCTGGAACTGGAGCAGCTGTACCACCAGCCCAGCCAGTGTTTTATTGGTAGGAGCATCTGCATGAACATACTGCAAGATAAAGACAGAGACTCAAAAACTGGGGCAACTGTGCAGAAGACAATGTCAGCTTACTTCCCAGTACCTAAGTACTGGCCTGGTGGCAGATTTTTAAGTGTCTGAGACACATAAACAAATACTGGGAGCCGTGGGGAGGGATAGATAACATGTCCTTTCAGTTAACAGATCTTAAGAATGAGAAATACTATGCCCAAGAAACCAAACCCAAGTGTCATCTCATCTGCACCTGGACCTAAATTAGATGGTGAGATCCTGGGCCTCAAACTTGAGCCTGATGCTATTGAATTGGCCTAAAAGTTTGTTCGGGTTTTTCCATAAGATGTAACAGAAAAACCCGAACGAACTTTCTGGCCAACCTAATATAATGGAATGCGACATACTGGCCACTATATTTCGCATGTGGCCAGAGAGACAACTGTGTTACAGTTTTTCAAACAAGTCCACAAATTCTTTGATACTCCTCTCAACAAGAGGTGGGGATCTATGTCCCTCCTCTATTGAATCAGGACCATCCTTAGTGACTCGCTTAAAACCATTAGAATCAAACAGAAGTGATGTTGTGTGACTTCTGAAGATAAATCAAAAAAGATCATGCAGCTTCCATATAGTTCTTTTGGGACACCCACCTTCGGAGCCCTGAACAACAATGAAGTCCAACCACCCTGACATCACCATACTGAGGAAGCCCAGGCTACACCTAAAGGCCACATGGAGAGGCCCCAGCTGCTGTTCAGAAGACTGACAGCACAACCACCAGACACATGAGTAAAGATGATTCCAGGTGATTGTGGCCCCCAGCTGTCAGGTCACCCCCAATCATCAAACATCCCCAGTCAAGGCCCCAGACACCACTGAGCAGAGACAATTGGCCCTACTGTGCCCATCCAAATTCCAGACACACAGGAACTCCAAGCATAATAAAATGGCTGTTTTTATGCATTAAAAAAAATACATGTGTGGGCACTTAAAAATGGTTAGGATGGTAAATTTTATAAGTTTTTTACCACAATAAAATTTTTTTAAAACAAATGTACATGAAAAGTTATCCATGCTGGGCTTCCCTGGTGGCGCAGTGGTTGAGAGTCCGCCTGACGATGCAGGGGACGCGGGTTCATGCCCCAGTCCGGGAAGATCCCACATGCCGCGGAGCGGCTGGGCCCGTGAGCCATGGCTGCTGAGCCTGCGCGTCTGGAGCCTGTGCTCCGCAACGGGAGAGGCCACAACAGTGAGAGGCCCGCGTACCACACACACACACACAAAAAAAGTTATCCATGCTAATGTGAATAATGTCAAGGCCAAATTCGTGGTAGACAGCAGGCAAGCATTACAGCAAGGAAAGATAAAGGGTATGTGACAGGGAAAGCATAAATTACTGAGTTCAATTAAATGTAAAAATTTAACTTAGTATTAAGCATTTAAGCATTCACTATCACTTTGAAAAGCCATCTTTTTTTTTTTTTTTAACCTCCAATTTTGAGCAGGAAAAAACATCTATACTTCCTTCCATAAAAAAACTAAAGTTTTCTTCCTGGAAAAAACCTCTTTCCCAGTACCACCCAACACTTCAAGATAATGTTTCTCTTGCAATAAATAACGTCTAAGTGATACATATACAGCAAAATATCAGCTACACAGTCTACCATTAATTACTATGCCTTAAGTTGACTGGCTCTCAAGATGTGCTACTGTCAATCAAAGAGAGCATAATATAAAAGGGCAATTCTTCTTAGAGCTTAGTATCCTCGCAAATTTTTATTTGTTCAGGTATGTTAGCTTTCCACTGTAAACAGAACAGCCAGCATGCAGTTAACTTTGCTGAAGACCGGTATTTTGTTGGAATGCTTTATTTTTTTTTTAATTTTATTTATTTTTGGCTGCACTGGGTCTTCGTTGCTGCGTCCAGGCTTTCTCTAGTTGCGGTGAGTGGGGCTTCTCATTGTCGTGGCTTCTCTTGTTGCAGAGCACAGGCTCTACACATGCGGGCTTCAGTAGTTGCAGCACACGGGCTCAGTAGTTGCAGCACGCGGGCTCAGTAGTTGTGGCTCGCGGGCTCTAGAGCACAGGCTCAGTAGTTGTGGCACACAGGCTTAGTTGCTCTGTGGCATGTGGGATCTTCCCGGACCAGGGCTCAAACCCGTGTCCCCTGCATTGGCAGGCGGATTCTTAACCACTGCACCACCAGGAAAGTCCGGAATGCTTTATTTTACATGAAATCCCCAAGACCCAAGGTCGGTAAAATCCAGTCTACTGCCTGTTTCTGTGTGGCCCACAAGCTAAGGATGGTTTTTACATTTTTTTAAATGGCTGGGAAAAATTAAAAGAAAAATAATATTTCATGACACATGAATATAACATAAAATTCAAATGTCAGTGTCCACAAAGTTTTATCAAAACACAGCACACTCATTCATTTGCACATTGTCTACAGCTGCTTTCCTGCAACAACAGAGTTGAGCAGTTGCAGCTGAGACTGCATGGCCCGCAAAGCCTCAATATTTACTTCTGCCCTTTATAGAAAAAGTCTGCCTATCCCTGTTATACACTACTCCTTTTTATCCTTACAGATAGCTTTCTTTTATTTAATTTAAAGATGTCCTGTAAAAACACATTTCCTTAAGGCCACAAAGTGAAACAAGTATGTCAGACATGAGGCAAAAACTGGAAACAAGTTTCATACAATTAAGCACATAAGATGTCAATTCTGTTAGTCTAAAATAATGGTTCTCGGGCTTCCCTGGTGGCGCAGTGGTTGAGGGTCCGCCTGCCGATGCAGGGGACACGGGTTCGTGCCCCGGTCCGGGAAGATCCCACATGACGCGGAGCGGCTAGGCCCGTGAGCCATGGCCGCTGAGCCTGCGCGTCCGGAGCCTATGCTCCGCAACGGGAGAGGCCACAACAGTGAGAGGCCCGCGTACCGCAAAATAAATAAGTAGATAAATAAATAAATAGATAAATAAAAAAATAAAATAAAAATAAAATAATGGTTCTCAAGTTTTAGCCCCACTTATTAATTCAATAAGTCAGGCCCAAGAATCTGCATTTCTAACAAGTTCCCACGTGACACTACGTGACTGGGAACTACACTTTAAGAACCACTGAACTTTTAAAAAAAAAATCCACTTCAAATATTATCATATATCTCAGTTAAAGAACACATTTTATTATCATTTAGAAGTTAAAAACCAGGTAAGCAATTTTTAAATGTTAAAAACTTCTTACAATTCCCCTTTCCTACAATGCCAATTCCCATAAAAACCAAGTTTACTTCTCTGAGGACTATAAACTTTCAAGTGAAAATTTAACATCAGATTTTTTTTCCAATTTACTCAACATAGTAAATCTTTAATAAGTAATACTCAACTTTGAAAGTAATCAGTAATACTCAACATAGTATAATCTTTAATAAAAAATAAACTCTTCATGTCTAACCCACAGAACTGGCAAAGCATGTTGTACATATCCACAAGATAACTTTATAATCTTTAATAAGTACAAAGGAATCACATAATGTACTGCAACTTTTTCCGCACATGGTAAAAAGCAACGTGAAAAATAACCGTAACTTTTTATTTTTCACATACCTGCAGACAACTGAACAGCGCCAAATCCTAAACCTGAAAGACACCATTTGGAGGAAGGTTGTTCGGCGAAAAACAAACCAACTCTCCAGGCAAAAAGTAATTTTTAATGACTTATATACATACATAGCTTTGTATATATTCTAAACTTCACTACTATCTACACGCTTCATTTATTGTCATTCAGAATGAGAAAGATTTCATGTGGACAACCCTACAGTTTCAGAATAAAGATGGCCAGGTTCAAAGCCCAATCAAAATGATTATCTTAGGTATTTTAAGATCCAATTTTTAAACTATAAAACATTTTTAACTCCATTTACTTTCTCCAAATCACCCACGGAAATGATCAAACATTAAAATGTATGCAAGAGATGACATTTTAACTAATAAATTGAATCTGACATTAATAAATTAATGTCAGATTCATACCCTCTCAAAAGGCAGTCAATGTACGACTATAAGATTTTAAATCGACTTTTAAAAATTTCGAAGAGTAACATTCTATTTAACCAATAAGAATGAGGCAGGGGGACCAAATGATACATGGCAAAAGTATCACTACCACCTCAAATTTATATAATCCTACCTTCGAGGACTATCTCATTTGATTCGAACAACTGTCTATGGGAGTCACAGTCTTACTCCCAACTTACAAATGAAAAATTAAAACATGGAAATCAAGTCACCTGCTCGATGACACCAATTAGCAACCAAGAGTACTGAACTCACATCTTCCAACCTAACGTAATGCTCATTCCACTATCCCATACAGACATAAGTTCATTTCAACTGCTTCCAAAAATCTCACCTAAACATAAAAAGTTCTTAATAGCTTTCAAAATAATGAATCCTGATTAAAGGGGAAAAAATGTAATAATTATATAGACTACTTCAGTCATAAAAATTTTATCTTTTCATCAAAAAAAGTTCAACAGAATGTTTTACTTAAGACAACAAAAAATTTTTTACTCTCAAAGTATTCTGATTAAGAAAGTTAGGAGGACATGTTTAGAAAGTTGTTATCAATAAACCGGCTTTATATTCCCTGTGACATTAATATAGTATCAAAAGTTTAACTTATCTGTAAACAATTCTATTGTAGCAGATGTCCCATCTGGGAAAAAAAAAAGCCTTAAACTGTTAAATACTTTATGTAAAGGGCACTGAAATGCCTTCCTTGGGCAATCTACTCTATTTTAGTAATCTTCGTTAAATCTAAAGCATCTTTATTTAAATCATCCTAAAATCTTAAAGCTTATTTCAGGGGTAAGCCAAACTTCGGGAAGAAACTTACCTGGGAACTTAATGGCTTATAGATATACTTCACCTTCACAAGGTTTTATCATCTGAAAATCACTCTGAACTATGGACAGAAATATATCTTTCAAAGTTAGGATGAAAGATATGCACCCAGTAATACAAAGCAGGCAGCTTAGGTAGATAAACAAGCTTCTGCACTGCTAGTGGACTGAAAATGCAACCTCAGGCAAACAGTTAACCTCTCTGTGCTTCAGCTTCCGCGTACCTAAAGTGGTCACCTCCTCTGGACTCCTCTGGCTAGTTCAAGCTCATTCCAGTCAAAAAGTATTCACTCTCCTTTCAGTACTGCTAAGCCAAATGGATCAACAAAGCCTAAATAAACAGGTTTCTATAGTAGTTAATCTGTTCATTCATGGAACAAATATTTACTGAGCACCTCCTATAGGCATTCAGAAGACAAAAACAATACAAGGAAGTTCTCTTTTAATCTGAAATCACCTGGGTTGTATAAGTAGGTGCCTATGTCTATCTTTTCCACAACACTGTGAGTTCCTTAAAGAGAGGGATTATGTGCAGCCAAAAAAAAAGGGGGAGGGGTCAGAGCCAGGCAGACCTTTGAATTCCAAATTTGCCACTCCTAACTGTAATTCTTAGAGAAGTTACTTAACTCTCCACCCTCAGGTGTCTCTCATGTGGAAAACGAAGTAAATAATATCTATCATTCAGGACTGCTGTGAGGATTTAAGTGACATGTTTTAAATGCCTGGGTAAGGTAGATGCTCAGTTGTTCACTGAGTGCATACATAAACCCATCAATAAAAATGCTACTATCAATGTCATGTTTATTTCATTTATTTGCTGAGATTTATGAATTTGAAAACACTATTAAATGCAACAGAAAAGTTTAGTTAAAAACCTATCAATGTGTATACCAGGTAGAGATATATCCTGTACAGAGGAAGCAAAGAACCTTCTGGTAAATATTTTCACCACACCAACACCACTCTCAGAGGCTGACAGCATTCTGACTGTCAGGCCCAAGGGATATACAATTCTTAATCTGAGTAAGCCCAAGAAACACACTCTAGCTTTATGAAACCCTGAGAGGTCAAACCTAACTTTAACTTTGTCCTTAAGGCCTCAGGCACACTGAGCCAACATGAGCCTACTGTATTCAACACTTCGGGACAAATCCTGCAATCAGCCTCACAGCCACTTCCTCACCCACCCAAACAAATCTTTTAAAGATTATCCAAGCCTAAAGCTGCCCTCTTAAAACTGGGCGCAAAGAGATGCACAGAGTTTGGAGAGGTAGAAATTACTATTACTGTATTTCCCTTTTTCTTTTCCCTTCCTTGCTATCCAAAGGAATATTCCTCCTATTTCTCTCTGTTAAAGCTACACTGATAAAGTCATACAATATTATATGTCAATTATATGTCAATATCTCAATAAAACTGGGGTAAAAAAATCCAGACTGGGGGGAAAAATACATTAAGGTATATTAATTTAAGACCCAAAGTATTGGCTGAAGGGCACATGATAAACAATACTTTAATAATATAAATATATTCAATTCCCTTAGCTAATACCAGAAGCTCTATTGCCAACACCAAAAAAGTGACCAATTTACCATTGTACAAGGGAAAACAATATTCTTGTCTACCTACATGTAAATGAGAAAAAGCTACAATCCCAAATGTGACTGCAAAATTTCAGGGGGGGAAAAGTCAAAGAATCAAAAAATATATTGTAAATAAAAATATATATCGCCTCTCACTTCCTAAAACCTCAGATAAGAAACGGTCATTTCTGAGAGTACCACAATGGAACGCAAAAGAATCCAAGATCCCTGCCCATGCCTAACAACTTCCAAAAGCTGATAGGCTCCACTGCGCTGTACACTCCAAATGAGTAGGTTCCTAGACTATCTTTTCATTCATTCCAACAAATATTTACTAAGCAACTACTAAGGGCGAGGCAATGAGGAGCAAACATGTTCCGGGACACGTTGTAGTGAACAGGCCTAACAAGGTCCTTGCCCCAGGGCTATGGTCCACAACGGGGGAAGTAGAGAACTGAAAAGGGTGTTCCGGAAATTTGGGGGCAAAGAGTATTTTTGGCAGTCTGCGTCCTTACACCTTCTAAGGGAGTCATTCCTAAATAGTTACATAAAGGGGAAGCTAAAAAAACATTTGTTATAAACAAGAGGCTAACTTACAACTTTTAATACCACTGACTCAGCGGAACTTACATTCCAAAGGTAGAGCAAACAGGTAAATGAAAATAATCTCAAAAAGTGGTATGAAGAAAACAAAGGTGATATGAAGTGGGGTGATCTAACATGAATGGGGTTCTCAGGGAAGGCCTCACATTAGCCACAAGTGAACATTAACTCTTGCACTCCCACTATACATAACCAGAAGTAGTGAAGTAAAAGCCGTCATTTTTTAATATTAGTTCTCATGAATACTGTAATTCATCATATTAACCTGCTGTAACCAACGTCCGAGTACAAACGTCCATAGTCCATCTTTAGCATATCAACAGCAGGTAGTAAAACCTTAGCCACCTCACTTGACTTTGAAGACAAGTCTCTAAACAAAACTTGCCGCTTTTACACCTCTGGCTCAGACAGTTTTAATAATCATTGCTCACACACCTAAAGCAGCCAACAAAAGAGGAAGATTCACACCCTCCGGGACGCTGAGCTCGACCTGCTCCTGCAGGAGCAGGCAGGGGCTTTCGCCCGGGGTGCGTGGGCTCCCAAGAGCGGAGCTCCGAGGACCAGTGGAGTCCCGGGCACGCGGACGCCGAGAGCGCACCGCGGGGGCGTGGCGGGCCCTGCGCCTGCCTTTGTTGTCCCTCGTGGCGCGCGGGGGGAGGGGCGGCCAGAAGCCCGCGAGGCCAGGAGCCGCCCCCGGCCCCCGTCGCGTGGCCACCCGGCCCCTACGAGCGCGCGAACCCACCTTCTTGTAGTGCTTGCCCAGCCAGACCCGCACCGAATCCAGCTGGGACACCGTCTCCGGGCTCTCCCAAAACTTGCTGGTCGGGCCCCCGTCCTTCCGCCGATAAACTGCCAGGCCCGCGGCCGCCGCCGCGCCTCCCAGACCCACAGCGCCCGCCGTCGCCCCCAGCCCGCCGCCGCCCGCCGCCGCGGCCATAGTCGCCTTACGTCGTCCCCACCGCACGGCCCGCCCCGGCCCGGCCCTCGCGGCGTTCCTCGTTCGCACGCGCGCGCGCAGCCGCCACCTCCGCCTCCCGGCCCCGCCCAGTCAGCCCCCTTCCGGCGCGGAGGGCCGGCCCCGCCCCTTCTCGGGACAGGCGCCTGACGAGAGCACGCGCATACGCATGCGCAGCACTCTCTCCGGGCGGGCCTAGGACGAGCTCCTCCCCCCGTCTCTTCCGCTAGGCTGTAGGACAGCGCACAGTCTCCGCCACTCAGCTTCGGCTTCTACGTGTGTGGCTGTTTCCCGGATACCTGCGTCGAATCGTTATACAATCTACTACTGCACGGAGTTTCTGTGTTATCGTCTGCCACCGCCCGGGAGAAAGGGGCTGGCGTGAGATGTTCCGAGAGGAGAACCCGTTTAGGGTGTCGCGTGCTGGCGGAGAAAGCCACACGCCGTGTGGGAATCTGCGCCTGCCCCGCTTGCCCTCAGACCTAGTGACCCTGTCGTCCTTTGTAAACACCTATTTGGGACCACCGCCCCTTGCAACAGCTGTTCCCCTCTGTCAGTCAGGCGCTTTCAAATCATAGCTTAAAGGTACTTAAGTGATCCCTGACCATGCAATCTTGAACAATCATACTCAACATTGTCGGCGTAACACCATGACCTGGTATTTTTCTTATTTTCTTATTGAATACTTTCCACATAAACTGCATGAGAGCCTAGTCTTGACTTGTTCGCAGGTGTACCCTCAGTGCTGGGAACAGTGCCTGTTATCTAACAGATGTTCAATAAATATTTGATGAATGAGTGAATGACCTACAGGGAGGCAGAAGGCAAATAATTTTAAATTATTAACGAAATATGATTGGCCATTATGGGGTTTTGAACTTAATGCTATCTAACTCTTGAACAGCAAGTGACTAATTGCTTGTGAGTTTTTAAGACCAACTTTTAAGAATGAAGACACTGTGATCAGGGAGGAAAGGAGATTTCAAACACGTGAAAAAACTAGAACAAAGTCTTTCAAGTGTGAAAGCATACTTGGTGAAACTCCTTAAGCCCATGGAGTGGAAGCAGAGATGTTATTTGGGGTGGCAGTGAATTTGGAATATCCTGTAAGCATTAGAAAACAAGCTTGAACAGAGAGAATGACATGACCAGAATTATCGATTAGGAAGTAGCTACTGCAGCAGTGTGAATGATAGAGTAGAGGAAGAAAGGCTGGAGAAAAATGCATGGACAACAAAAGAAAAAATAAATTGGACTGCATCAAAATTAAAATCTTTTGTGCTTCAAAGTATACCGACAAGAAAATGAAAAAACCCACTGAGAGAAAATATTTGCAAATTATATACCTGATAAGAGACATATCCAGAATATAGAAAGAACTCTTACAACTCAATAATGAAAAGAGCAAGAACCCATTTGACAAATTAACTAATAACCAAATGGAATAAACTTGGTACAGCAACATTATGGATGAATCTCACAGATATTATACTGAGTGAAATAAATCTTACCCAAAGGGATATATATAGTACGATTCAATATATATGAAGTTATAGAACAGGCTAAACTCCGAAGTATGGTTCCCTCTGGGGAGTGGAGGGGAAGGAGGGGCATGAGGGTGTTTCCTGGGGTGATAATAAGTTGTAGTTTGAAATAGATTTGCATTACACAGATGTATACCAATTATGGAATGGTAAAGAAAATTTATGCATTTTACTATAAATTTCCCCTCAAAAGAACAGTAAACAAATACTGAACCCTTATTCAAAATATGCATGCTAAAGTGTTTAGCGGTGAACAGTACCTTTCACACAGCTCTCCAAACTGCAAGCTAAATTCACATAGCAATCTATCAAAAAGTATTTTTATTGCTCAACAGGTGAAGAGTTGATTAGGTTTCTTCAATTTTGAGGAAAAGAAAAGAATTGGAAACTGTATGATTGATGCCAGTTGTTACAGTCATTAGCTTCCTCAGTTTCTGGGAAGGATACCAAAAGTCTTCTCTAAAATGTATCAAAGACTAGGGTTTAGCAAATATTTTCTATAAAGTGTCAGATAGCAAATGTTTTAGGCTTGCAGGCCATATGTTCTCTGTCATAACTACTCAAACCCTACCATTGTAGCACAAAAGCAGCTGTAGACAATACATAAATGAGTGAGCATGGCTGTGTTCCCAGTAAAATTTTATTTACAAAAACAGGTAGCAGGGGCTTCCCGGTAGGTTAAGAATCCGCCTGCCAATGCAGGGGACATGGGTTCGAGCCCTGGTCGGGGAAGATCCCACATGCCGCGGAGCAACTAAGCCCGGATGCCACAACTACTGAGCCTGCAGTCTAGAGCCCGCAAGCCACAACTACTGAGCCCATGTGCCACAACTACTGAAGCGTGCACACCTAGAGCCCGTGCTCCGCAACAAGAGAAGTCACTGTAATGAGAATCCCGCACACTGCAACGAAGAGTAGCCCCCGCTCAGCAATGAAGATCCAACACAGCCAAAAAAAAAAAAAAAAAAAAACAGGAGGCAGACAGTTTGTTTGGGATGATGAAAATGTTTAAGAGATGGATAGTAGTAATGATTGCACAAGATTGTGACTGTACTTAATGTCACTGAATTGTGCACTTAAAAGTGGTTAAAATGGTAAATATTATATTTTTTACCACCCAAAAAAAAGCATATGTGGCAGGCCATATTGGGCCTGTGCCATAGTTTGTTGACTCCTGACAAAGACTATTATACCTATTACCTTTAACTTAGAAGCATCTTGTTTAAATCAATTTACTCAGATCTGCTTGAGAAAATCACAATATTGCTTATTTCATTGAACTTTTACAATATTTTTGGTATAATACTTTTATCACAAGGATTAGGTATATTTTCATCTAGACCTTAGAGCCAAACATTTAACTTATTCAATCTATGGAAAATGTCTGTCATATAACCTAATTGACAAAGCCAGTCATTATTGTCAAATCAGCAAAAAATTTGTTTTTGTCAGAAAAAGTCTTACTTCATTTTTCAATTCAAATAAAAGTGTTAATATTTAAGTCAAAGAATAATATCAAAGCTGCTGAGGAATAGATTACATAACATTTTATTAGAAGATTATTAAAAGTAGTCTGGTCAAGACTGAAATGATTTAGATCTAAAACAATGTATCCATTTTTATAAATTATAAAAAACAAGATAATACACTTATTAAATCAGTTATCAAAAACCTCCCAACAGAGATTGGGATTGACGTATATACACTAATATGTATAAAATAGATAACTAATAAGAACCTGCTGTATAAAAAAATAAATAAAATAAAATTCAAAAATTCAAAGAAAACAAAAACAAAAAAAAAACTTCCCAACAAAGAAAAGCCTAGAGTTGATGGCTTCAATGGTGAATTCTACCAAACATTTAAAGAAGAAATAATATCAACCCTTCTCAAACTTTTCCCAATAAACTGAAGGGAGGGAACACCTCTAGACTCTTTCCATGAATCCAGCATTACCCTGATCCCCAAACCAGACAAAGTCACTACAAGAAATATCACTTATGAATATTGATTAAAAAATCCTCAACAAAATACTAGCAAACCAAATTCAGCAGTATATTACAAGGATTTTACACCAAAAGAGATTTATTCCTGGAATGCAAGGTGGTTCAGCATACAGAAATCAGTGTAGTACACCACATTAAGAAAACAAAGGGAAAAAACACATGATCATCTCAATTGATGCAGAAGAATAATTTGACATAATTGAACACATTTCCATGATTAAAAAAAAAAAACCTCAACAAACTAGGAATATAAGGAAACTATCTCACTATAATAACAGCCATGTAAGAAAAACCCACAATGAACATCATACTCAATGGTGAATGACAAAGTTTTCCTCTAAGATCAAAAGCAAGGCAGAGATGCCTGCTTTCACCACTACTGTTCAACATAGTACTGGAAGTTCTAGCCAGAACAATTAGGCAAGGAAAAAAAATAGAAAGCATCCAAATTGAAGGAAGAAGTAAGATATCTGTTTGCAGATGATATGATCTTATACATAGAAAGCCCTAAAGATTCTACAACAAAACTTTTATGACTAATACATGATTTCAGCAAAGTAGCAGGATGTAAAGCCAACACACAAAAATCAGTTGCATTTCTATATATTAATAATGAGCAATCTGAAAAGGAAATTACAACAATTTCATTTACAATAGCATCAAAAACAATAAAACACTTAGGAAGTAACCAAGGAGGTAAAATAATTGTACAATGAAAACTATAAAACCTCAATGAAAGAAATTAAACAAGACATAAATGAATGGAAACATATCCCTGTTCATGGATGGAAAACCTAATAATTTAAAAATGTCTACAATATGAAAAGAAATCTACAGATTCAATGCAAACTTTATCAAAATCCCAGGGATGTTTTTTGCAGAAATAGAAAAACCCATCCTAAACTTCATGTAGAATCTAAAATAAACAAACAAAACAAAACAAAAAACAGTTAAAAAAAAAAGAATAAATTTGGAGAACTCAACTTCCTGACTTCAAAACTCATCAAAACAGTGTGGTACTGGCATAAAGACAGACATATAGATCAATGGAAAGGATAGAGAGCCCAGGAACAAACTTTTGTGTGTATGGTCAAATGATTTTTTTGACAAGGGTGCCAAGACCGTGCAATGGGGAAAGGACAACCTTTTCAACAACTGGTGCTGGTTAAACTAGATAACTACATGCAGAAGAATGAAGTTGGACCCTTACCTCACACTGTATACAAAAATTAGTTCACAATGGATCAAAAACCTCAATATAAGAGGTAAAACTATAAAATTCTTAGGAGAAAACATAGGGCAAAAGCTTCATGACATTGGATTTGACAATGATTTCTTGGATATGACACCAAAGACAATGATTTATTGGATGTGATATCAGAGGTGCAGGCAACAAAAGAAAAAGTAGACAAATTGGACTTAATGAAAATTTTAAAAATTTTGCATCAAAAGAATATCAACAGGGACTTCCCTGGTGGTCCTGAGGTTAAGACTCTGGGCTCCCAGTACAGGGGGCCTGGGTTCAATCCCTGGTTGGGGAACTAGATCTCGCATGCCGCACCTAAGAGCCTGCATGCTACAACTAAAAGATCCTTCATGCCCCAACCAAAGATGCCACGTGCCACAATTAAAGACAGAGTACACCCCCAAATAAATAAATAAATAAATAAATAAATAAATAAATATTTTTGAAGAAAAGAATATCAACAGAGTAAAAAGGCAACCCAGAGAGAGGGAGAAATATTTGCAATGCAAATCATATAATGAAGGATTTATATCCAGAGTACATTGTGAACTCCTAAAACTCAGCAAGAACAAAAAAATTCAAAAATTGGCAAAGGATTTGATTAGACAGTTCTCCAAGGAAGGTATGCAAATGGACAATAAGCACATGAAAAGGCACTCAACATCTTTAGTCATCAGAGAAATGCAAATCAAAAGTATAATGATGTACCACCTTACATCCATTAAGATGGCCACTATTAAAAAAACGCAGAAAATCGTAAGTATGGACAAGGATGTGGAGAAATTGGAATGCTTGTGCACTGTTGGTGAGAATGTAAAATATTACACTCACTGTGGATGATTCCTCAGAAAATTAGGAATAGAATTACCATGTGATCCAGCAATTCTACTTCTCGATATATACCCAAAAAATTAAAAGCAGGGTCTTAAAAAAAATAAATAAAATAAAATAAAAGCAGGGTATTGAAGAAATATTTGTACAACCACGTTCATAATAGCATTATTCACAGTAGCCAAAAGCCAAGTATCCATCCACAGATGGATGGATAAGCAAAATATGATACATACAATGGAATATTATTCAGTTTTTAAAAGGAAGGTGATTCTGACATATGCTACAACATGGATAAACTTTGAGGATATTATACTAAATAAAATGACAGTCACAAAAAGACAAATAGTGTATGATTCCACTTATATGAGGTACTTAGAGTAGTCAAATCATAAACACAGACAGTAGAATGGTGATTGCCAGTGACTAGGGAGAGGAGAAAATGAGGAGTTATTGCTTAATAAGTATAGAGTTTCAATTTTACAAGATGAAAAGAGATATGGAGATGGATGGGGTAATGGTTGTACAACATGATGAATGTATTTAATATCACTGAACTGTACATTTAAAAGTGATTAAGATGGGACTTGCCTGGTGGCGCAGTGATTAAGAATCTGCCTGCCAATGCAGGGGACACGGATTTGGGCCCTTGTCTGGGAAGATCCCACATGCCGCGGAGCAACTAAGCCCGTGTGCCACAACTACTGAGCCTGCAGTCTAGAGCCCACGAACCACAACTACCCACGCACCAAAACAACTGAAGTCCGCCTGGAGCCTGTTCTCCACAACAAGAGAAGCCACTGCAGTGAGAAGCCTGTGCACTGCAATGAAGAGTAGCCCCCGCTTGCTACAACTAGAGAAAGCCCATGCACAGCAACGAAGACCCAACACAGCCAAAAATAAATAAATTATAATTATTTTTAAAATTAAAAAAAATGATTAAGATGGTGAAGTGAAATAAGTCAGAGAAAGACAAATACCGCAGGATCGCCCTTACATGCAGAGTCTAAAAACGAAAACAAATACAAGCTCACAGATATAGAGAACAGAGATTGGTGGTTGCTAGAGGTGGAGGGTGAGGGGTTGGAGAAATGGGTGGAGAGGGTCAAAAGGCACAAACTTTGAGTTATAAAATAAAGTCATGGGGATGTACTGTACAGCATGGTGACTATAGTTAATAATACTGTATTGCATATTTGAAAGTTGCTGAGAGTAGACCTTAAAATTTCTCATAAGAAAAAAGTTTTTGTCACTATGTAAGTTGATGAATATTAATTGGACTTATTGTGGTGATCATTTTGCAGTGTATACAAATATTGAATCAAGTTGTACACCTGAATTAATATGTTATATGTCAATTATATCTCACTTAAAAATTTTTTAAATGGTTAACATGGTAAATTTTATGTGTATTTTACCACAATTAAAAATTTGGAAAAAAAGAGATAAGAGACCAACAGGGACTTCAAATATTGAATTTATTAGATATAATCCATAAAACTACTATGTTTTTTTCTCTTAGCTTTATTGAGATAAAATTGACATATAAAATATATTATAAAAAAAATAAAAAAATAAAAATAAAATAAAATATATTATAGTTTAAGGTGTACTATGCTTATTTTTAAGAAATAAAATATAAGTTTGAAACTTTCATCCAAAAATTGGAAAATTGTTAGAAGCAATAGGTTTGAAAAAGAGCCAATGAGAAAATATAATAAATGAAATTATAAGCTCACTGGACATATTGAGCAGTAGATTGGACATAGCAAAAGAATCAGCAGGGCTTCCCTGGTGGCGCAGCGGTTGAGAATCCGCCTGCCAATGCAGGGACACGGGTTCGGGCCCTGGTCTGAGAAGATCCCACATGCCGCGGAGCCACTAAGCCCGTGAGCCACAACTACTGAGCCTGTGCGTCTGGAGCTTGTGCTCCGCAACAAGAGAGGCCGCGACAGTGAAAGGCCCGCGCACCGCGATGAAGAGTGGCCCTCGCTCGCCGCAACTAGAGAAAGCCCTCGCACAGAAACGAAGACCCAACACAACCAAAAATAAAATAAATAAATAAAATTTTTCAAAAAGCTAAAAAAAAAAGAATCAGCGAACTAGGGAGATGAGTCAGATGAAATAAGTCTTGAAGTTCAGAAAGACCAAAAAATGGGAGCAGGGGGCAAGGGGGACAGGGTAAGAAAGAAGATACAGTGAGTGAGAAGTTCTAATATACACGGAACTGGAGTCACAGAGGATGAGAGAGAGAGTAGAGGCAATAACAAAATAATGATTGAGAGTTACCTAAAAATGACTACAGATATTCATAGATTCAAGAAGCCTAACAAATCCCAAGCATGGTAAATAAAAAGAAATTCTCAAAAAAAAAAAGATTCTCTATTAGATTCATTTTAGTAAAACCGCAGAAATTCTAAAAGATGTACATCAGAAGAAAAATGATTCCTGATTTGCAAAAAGGAATGAAGGGCAAAGAAAGTGGTACAGTGGGTAACTCAATATTTACTGCATAAAACAAAGTGTGTCTTGTGGGGTTTTAAAATGTAGAATTTAAATATTTAACAAAAATAGTACGTAAGTTGTGAGTGGAGAAATGGTAGTATTCTAAGAAGGAAGGTAAAGATACTGATTAATATTTGAAAATTAATGATGCACGTTTAATTTCTAGTGAACCAGTAGAAGAGTAGAGACTTGTATGTCATCCATAATAGTAGAGTTAGAAAATAATAGGCAATAAAAGAATGGACTTGAGTATAGGGACAAATGAAATATAGAAAACGGAATGGTAGCTCCCGCCCAAAATTTATCAGTAATTGCATTAAAATTATTAGAACCAAAAGGCTTCACTTAAAATGCAAAAATTTCAGATTGGATTTTTAAAAACTAAATATTTCTCTTTCTCTCCTTCCTCTTCCCTTCCTATCCTGAACAATTTATTCCAAAAGCTATTAGGTGAGCATCTGTTTGCACAGGGAAGGAGGCTATGACAGCCCAGATTGGGATGTCACAGTCTTACCCTGGGGAGAAGGGCATCCACACAGTGATTGAGGGGCTGTCCCTTCTGAGATGTCACAATCCAAGAATAGTTAGGAGGGCATCCATGTGGGGGCAACCCAGCACAGGAGGTCAGGTCCCAAATGTGGTAAGGAGAGTGCTCAGGACACAGAGGAGCAATGTGGCATGAGGTATCATAGCCTAGGTGGAGTAAGAAGGGATTTCACATGGGAGAGCTGCCTGGCATGTTTGATCAGAGCCTGAGACAGGTGAGGAAAGCCTCTCCACGGAGAGAGCAGCCTGGCATGAGGTGTCAGAGCCTGAGGGTTTTTTTCTTTTCTTTTTTAAAATAAATTTATTTATTTTATGTCATTCATTTTTTTTATTTTTGGCTGCGTTGGGTCTTCATTGCTGCGTGCAGGCTTTTCTCTGGTTGCAGCGAGCAGGGGCTATTCTTCATTGCAGCGCGCGGGCTTCTCATTGAGGTGGCTTCTCTTGTTGCGGAGCACAGGCTCAAGGCGTGCAGGCTTCAGTAGTTGTGGCACACGGGCTCAGTAGTTGTGGCTCATGGGCTCTAGAGCACAGGTTCAGTAGTTGTGGCGCACGGGCTTAGTTGCTCCACGGCATGTGGGATCTTCCCAGACCAGGGCTCGAACCTTTGTCTCCTGCATTGGCAGGAGTATTCTTAACCACTGCGCCACCAGGGAAGCCCATGAGGGGTTTTTCAACAGACCTTCAGGGACTGTAGATAATGTGATGTCAAATATAGCCTAAAATTAACTATCTAACTCATTTAAAGACATGAGAGACAAGATTTAAAATTTCAGGAAAGAGGGACTTCCCTGGCGTTCCAGTGGTTAAGACTCCGTGCTTCCACTGCAGGGGGCACAGGTTACATCCCTGGTTGAGGAACTAAGATCCTGCATGCCATGTGGCACAGCAAAAAAAATAAATAAAATAAAATTTCAGGAAAGAACTAGAAACTATTATGCAAAAAAGAGCATAACAGATTTGAAAAGAAGCACATAGAAATTCTAAAATTGAAAAACACATGTACCACAATGTTCATCACAGCTCTATTTACAATAGCCAGGACATGGAAGCAACCTAAGTGTCCATCAACATATGAATGGATAAAGAAGATGTGGCACATATATACAATAGAATATTACTCAGCCATAAAAAGAAATGAAATTGAATTATTTGTAGTGAGGTGGATGGACCTAGAGACTGTCATACAGAGTGAAATAAGTCAGAAAGCGAAAAACAAATACCGTATGCTAACACATATATACAGAATCTAAAAAAAAAGAAAAAATTGTTCTGAAGAACCTAGGGGCAGGACAGGAATAAAGACGCAGATGTAGAGAACGGACTTGAGGACACGGGGAGGGGTAAGGGTAAGCTGGGACAAAGTGAGAGAGTGGCATGGACATATATACACTACCAAATGTAAAATAGATAGCTAGTGGGAAGCAGCTGCATAGCACAGGGAGATCAGCTCGGTGCTTTGTGTCCACCTAGAGGGGTGGGATAGGGAGGGGGGGAGGGAGACGCAAGAGGAAGGGGATATGGGGATATATGTATATGTATAGCTGATTCACTTTGTTATAAACCA
>NC_041231.1:43805634-43835570 GCF_002837175.3 Physeter macrocephalus | reverse complement strand
GTAAAATAGATAGCTAGTGGGAAGCAGCTGCATAGCACAGGGAGATCAGCTCGGTGCTTTGTGTCCACCTAGAGGGGTGGGATAGGGAGGGTGGGAGGGAGACGCAAGAGGGAGGAGATATGGGGATATATGTGTACGTATAGCTGATTCACTTTGTTATAAAGCAGAAACTAACACACCCTTGTAAAGCAATTATACTCCAATAAAGATGTTTTTAAAATAAATAAATAAAATACAAAGAAAAAAGAAAAACACATTACGGGTAATTGAAATTGATAAGTTGATGGGTAGTTTTAATAGCAAATTAGACACAGCTGGGTAAACTGGAAAATCAAAAGAAATATCTAGAAAGAAGCATGGAGAAATAAGAAGAAAAGAAAAGATAAAGAGTACAGGTAGTGGGGCTTCCCTGGTGGCGAAGTGGTGGAGAATCCACCTGCCAATGCAGGGGACACGGGTTCGTGCCCCGGTCCGGGAAGATCCCACATGCCGCGCAGCGGCTGGGCCCGTGGGCCATGGCCGCTGAGCCTGCGCGTCTGGAGTCTGTGCTCCGCAACGGGAGAGGCCACAGCAGTGAGAGGCCCGCGTACCACAAGAAAAAAAAAAAAAAAAAAGAGTACAGGGTAAGGCACATAGAGGCTGTAAAGGTCCAACATATATTTAATTAGATTTCCAGAAGGAGAGAAGAAAGAGAATGTAGCAGAAGTAATATATGAAGAAATAGTGCCCGATAGTGTTTGCTTTATTTCCAACAATAATCCTCAGAATCAAGGACACCAAGTACCCCAACAAGGAAAAATAAAAGCCATACCTAAACACATCATAGTGAAACCATAGGTCACTCCATTTCTTCTGAGGTGATTCCATGACATTATCTTCTACACACAAAATGTTTAGGAACTGTAATCCACATGGAAAAGATCACCCTCCAACCTTCCTGCCAACAACCAGGCCTTTTGTCAATGCACTAAAGAGGCATGACATTCATGATATACCCTACTGCACACTTATGAAGTTCATGCCTTCAATAAGTGCAGGAAGTGACCCTTACAAGTATCCTGAGGTTGCCATTCCTACATGGCTTTTTTTTTTTTTTTCTGGCCGCACTGCTCGGCTTGCAGGATCTTAGTTCCCCAACCAGGGATCAAACCCATGCGCCCTGCAATAGACACATGGAGTCCTAACCACTGGACCTCCAGGGACTTCCCCCTACATGGCTTTTTGAAAAGTGCTCTGCTCAACATAGATGAACGAAGAGGAAATAACATGCACTGATGACAAGTGTTGAAGATGCTGAGTTCAAAGCTGCTCATCACTCTCAACTGTAGTTTCAACTGTCTGCTTTATGGGTTAGCCATAGTAAGTCGGACTTTCTTCTCCTGTAATAAATTAATAACAGAAGAATATCTGAAATCTATGGAGGGGGTTTCCCTGGTGGCACAGTGGTTAAGAATCCATCTGCCAATGCAGGGGACACAGGTTCCATCCCTGGCCCAGGAAGATCCCACATGCCGCGGAGCAACTAAGCCCGTGTGCCACAACTACTGAGCCTGTGCTCTAGAGCCCGTGAGCCACAACTACTGAAGCCTGAATGCCACAACTACTGAAGCCTGCATGCCTAGAGCCCGTGCTCCGCAACAAGAGAAGCCACTGCAATGAGAAGCCCGCACACCACAACGAAGAGTAGCCCCTGCTCGCCACAACTAGAGAAAGCCCACGCACAGCAACAAAGACCCAAAGCAGACAAAAATTAATTAATTAATTAATTAATTAAAATTAATAAACAAAATAAAATCTATGGAGGGCTTAGTATGTACTAGACACTGTTCTAGGTGATGGAAATAAAGTAGGGAACAAAACAGATCAAAATCCCTGCCCTTATGGAGCAAGCCAGTGCATTGTAGTAAAATATATACACAGTATGTTAGATAGTGATAAGTTTAAGGGGGAGGATATGATGCATGGAAAATGGCATCAGGTGTTGGGGGGTACAAATTTTATATAAGATTTTTGAAGAAAATCTTGGATAAGTTGAGGAAGCAAGCAAATGCCCTGGGGAAGACCATTCCACACCAAGAGCATAGCGAGTGCAAAGGCAGTGAGAGGAGAACACATCCAAAATGTTCAAGAAACAGAATAGAGGCCAATGTGCTGGAGCAGCAAGCATGAGAGGGACAGTGGAAGGAGATGAGGACATGGAAGTGATAGGAACCAGTTTATGAGGACTGGTAAGTCGTGGTAAGGACTAGGCTGTTCATTCTGTGTAGGGTGGTAAGCCACCAGAGTGTTGGAGTATCACGGGCTGACTGACTGCTGAACTGAGAACTGACTTCAGGGGGCCCCCAGCAGGAGTACCTTTTTGGAGAGTTGATTGGACCAAGATAGTGGTAGGTTGGGAAGATTGGTTGAGACATTATCAAATTCAGGAAATGGTAGGTGTTGCTGACAGAGTTCCTAACACGTTGGCCGTGGGGTGTAAAAGGGTGAGCTACTTATGACACCAGCATTTTTGCCTTGAGAAGTTGGAAGAGGGAAGATTGGTGAAGTTGCTGGTGAGGGGAGAATATCCGGAGCTTGACATTGGCCATGTAAGCCTGAGATGTCTATTAAGCATCCAAGTGTAAATGTCAGTTAGTTAGATAGATGAATCTAGAGTTAAAGAGAGGTCCGGGCTTGACATAAAAATGTGGTAATCACGAATGTATCTGAGTGTCCTCACCATCCCAACTCTTGAAACCCAAACACAGGAACTGAAGAGATTCCCACTTATTTTTCAAGACTCAGAAACAAAAATGATGTTGGATAACAATGGCACCCCTCACTACCTGAAATTTCACCGTTCAAATTCAGAATTTAAGCAATTTGGCTATCAAAGGACACTCATTTTTGGATAGCAAAGGATACGTGTTGCTTGATGAGAAGATATTTATAGCCATGAGATTCTATGACTGAATGCAGATAGAAAAGAAATTAAGTCTGTAGGGCTTTCCAATATTTCATGGTCATAAAGATGAAAAGATGCTTAAAAAAAAAAAAGAGGAATGGCCAGGGAAAAATCAGGAAAATCAGATTAATGTGGTGTTGTGGAAGCAGAGATAAGAAAATTTCAAGGAAAAGAAAGTTATGAGGGGATTTCCCTGGTAGCGCAGTGGTTGAGAATCTGCCTGCCAATGCAGGGGACACGGGTTCGAGACCTGGTCCGGGAAGATCCCACATGCTGCGGAACAACTAAGCCCGTGCACCACAACTACTAAGCCTGCGCTCTAGAGCCCACGAGCCACAACTACTGAAGCCTGCGTGTCTAGAGCCCATGCTCCACAGCAAGAGAAGCCACTGCAATGAGAAGCCCGTGCACTGCAACGAAGAGTAGCCCCTGCTCGCCGCAACTAGAAAAGCCTGCACACAGCAACAAAGACCCAACAACGAAGACCCAATGCAGCCAAAAATAAGTTAATTTTTTAAAAAAAGAAAGTTATGATATGTATTACATACTAAGAGCAGTCAAATAAAATGAGAACTGAGAAATGACCATTGGATTTAGCAACAATGGAGGGCATTGGTGACCTTGAGAAGGGCAATTATGGTGGTTTAGTGAAAATAAAACATGATTAGTTAATCTGATGAAAACTATGAATCTTCTTCCCCTCAAAATGTCTGTGTGTGTGCATAACCATAATTTCACATAGAATTTCACTGGGGTTTCATGGACTTCAGAAGCCTATTCATGGCCCCATTAGGTATCTATCAATCTCAATTTTAAAATCCCTGGAAACAATTAATTGTGGGCAGTGGAGTGGGGATTAGAAAACTGGATGGAAGGGTAGGTCATGGGCACGAAAGAAACAATTTGTACCTTACATCTTTATGCTATTCAAATATTTTAAACATCTGCATATCTTACTTTTTCAATAAAAAAGTTAATTAAAACAAAACTTTATTGAAGCTTCTATCAATACATCTTTAATACTTAACTGCGTGTGTGTGTGTGTGTGTGTGTGTGTGTGTGTGTGTGTGTGTGTGAGAGAGAGAGAGAGAGAGAGAGAGAGAGAGTTTATGTTATTTTATTTCCTCTAACACATAAAGCTCTTTAGTGCTTTAGAACCTTTGCACATTTTTTTTCTCTCTGCCTGGGATGTTTCTCCCCACCCCACCCTTGCATTGTATGCTAATTCCTTCTCCTTTAGGTCTCAGTTCAAGTGTTACCAGTTTAGAGAGGTTTCCTTGTCAGACATTTGTCTCCCAACAGCCACTCTCTGCTTCTTGCCTGATGACAGAACACGCATTTTTGAGCACAGCTCCAGCAGTTCTTCCTGTTCTCCAGTCCCAGCGGATGAACCTTCGTTGTTTTAAGACTGTCATGGTCATCCCTTGGGATTGGGTAATGGGTGGTTATGTGGCCAAGTTCTGGTGAGTGAGAAGTTGGGGAAGTATGCTGGGATTTCTGGGGAAAATAATTCTCCCTGGTAAAAAGGAGCAGCAGGGAGAAGACCTCCATGTGGTTGAGTTAGTTTCGGATGTCTGGAGTTGTAGCAGCCATGTAGAAAACCATGGGAATTGCAGAGAAGCCAACCAAGGTTCCAACATCCTCATAGTTAATTAAATGATCCAACCCTGCTACCACCTATGTCCAGACTTCTTTTAGGTGAGTTAATGAATGTCTTCCCTGCTTACACCATCTTTGGTGAAAAAGCTCCTACTGACCCACTCTCCCTAACCACTCAATTCTAAGGAGATTATGTTTTCCCCACTCCCTGCCTGCAGCTGGTGCTCTCTCTGACCCGTATCTGCTTCTTTTATGACACATATCATGACTTGCAATTTACATATATACATATGGATATTTATATTCAAATATACTGTGTATATATACATACACGTATTTGCCTGTCATTTTCTTGTCTCTTTCTCAAGGAATACAAGTTCCTTAAGGACACGGACTTTTCTGTCTTGTTCACCGTTGTACTCTAGCACATAGCATGTTGCCTGGCTCAATAAGCATCTGTTGTTGAATAAATGAAAAACTGAAGGAATGATGGGATGGATGAACAAATATACCGCTCCTCCCCTGCTAACTGAACATTCCTTGAGGATGGTGTACATGTCCCATATCCTCAAAATGTAAAACACAATACCTGGCACTTAACCTATACATAATAAATCATTGTTGAATTAGTTAATACTGTCTCAGATTGCCAACAGTATCTCTATGTTATGCAGGCTTCTGGCCTAACCAAAGAGTAGAAGGGAAGGTTAAAAAAAACAGGAAAACCAAAGATGTACAATTGATAGACCAACTTTCATTCCACTGCAGCTGTTTTCCTTTGTTCCATTTGGGTATACATATTAGTGAACTGATTCATACATCTTTAGGTAACTGGAGTATAATATACTATGATATCTAAGAAAAAAATATTTGTACTCATGCGTAATCTCTTATTCTTCATTTCAGTACCTTTCTTATTTTATGTAAGGATTTTAAACTCTGTATATATAAACACTATATTTTCAAAAAAGAAAAAAAAAAGACAGCTACAAAGGAAGTAGAAGAAACATATAGTTCTCTCCCAGGATTTTAAGATTCATGAAATGGTCTAAGTCAGCTCTATTTTAAATTTCAAACAAATGACCACACAAAACCAACCAGGTCCAATAGCAAACTGTCTATTGGTTAACAATACAAACTCTGGGGATGGACTGATTCAATTCAAAGGCTCCACAACTAAAAATATCAGCAGCCTTCAGCAAATTACTTAACCCTGCTCTGAGCCTCAGTTTCCCCATTTGTAAAACAGAGACACTGATAGTGGATACAACTAGAATTACTGAGGAGATAAATGACATAACAAACCTAGAGAAACATAACAATTAGAGAAATCCCGTGCGCAGCAATGAAGACCCAATGCAGTCAAAAATAAGTAAATAAATAAATATTTTTTTTAAAAAAAGGGCAACAACGCCAGTTATGGGATAAATCAGCATGGCGTGCCACACGATGAGAAGAGGATAGTTCACTTCTGTGATATTCCTGCCAAAATGCTTGACTTAGTGACAGACCCATAGTAAGAGCTCAGAAATGTGAACTGTATTATTTTTATTCAAATGTAAGTTTTTATCACTCATCAAATTTCTCCTCAAATCTAGTATATATTTTTTGTTTATATTTACTTAGAACTCTACTTAGCTAAGAAATTATTCATATTCATGAGACAAATTATCTGTGATTAACTATAACTACATTTTTATGATATAAACTCTCAAGAATATCTTCAACAGTTTACCGATTACTGACCTTGTTAAAAAAATCAATAAACCTTAGATGACTCTTTCCCCAATATTTACTGCAGTCAGCCAGCAGCATCATGGCCAAGTGAGGAAGTAGCTAGCACAGTCAAGTTCAAGGAAGTAGTCAGCATGCCCAAAGATTGGTTACTTACAGGGGAATTGAGCAAGTAAGTAAATATATTGAGGGTAATATAAGCCAGGTTTCTCACTGTTAGAGAAGGAAGTTACAAATATAAAAAGGGGAACCTTGTGGTATTTGACAGGAATTGAAGGTATTGGTGTGAACACATGGCTTTCAATAGATTTAAAAAAATAGAGATATATAGTAGTGAGTGTGTGCATTTATATGTGTGTGTGAGTATATAGTGATAGCTCATTAGCAGTGAATACACATAGTGTCCAGATCTTGGTTTCTAACACCAAACTCCACTAAAAGGAAACAGAGCTCCTTGGAGAAATGGCTGGTTCCAGGGCTGGGGCATGGAAAGTACAAGATGAGAATGGTACATCTTGTTATGTTACAAAGTAAGGAAATACTCAAAGAATGATGGGAACATGTCAAAAGGACAGAGAACCCAGTCTGGAGGGGGTACCACTGGGCAAATCTGGGACAAACTGAGGATCAAATTAATAATGATGGTAATGGATCATAACCCATTGAACAAAATAGGAATCCATGGATGCATAATGATATAAATAAATGAATTAATGCAAAAGCGGAGGGAAGAGAAAGTGCTTCTCTATGTCAACTATAAATGTAGAGAGAGTGATGGGATCAGAAAAATCACCATTTGACAACCACCATAGTAACAATTGATTCAGACAAGAATCATCAATAGATGCTAAAAATAGCAGAGGAGTTTTGTAGAGAACTGAGATATCCATCTGGTTTCAAAGCATCTTCCCATTAGATACCTACTAATTACAAAAGGAATAGTAATAACTTCATAGTGAAGGAAACATGCAGACACCACCTTAACCAAGTGATCAAAGGCAACAACGCCTTGGGGCTTCCCTGGTGGCGCAGTGGTTAAGGATCCGACTGCTAATGCAGGGGACACGGGTTTGAGCCCTGGTCCGGGAAGATCCCACATGCTGCGGAGCAACTAAGCCCATGCACCACAACTACTGAGCCCGTGCACCACAACTACTGAGCCTGTGCTCTAGAGCCTGAGAGCCACAACTACTGAAGCCCACGTGCCTAGAGCCCATGCTCCGCAACAAGAGAAGCCACTGCAACGAGAAGCCCGCGCACTGCAATGAAAAGTAGTCCCCACTCACTACAACTAGAGAAAGCCCGTGCGCAGCAACGAAGACCCAATGCAGTCAAAAATAAGTAAATAAATAAATATTTTTTTTAAAAGGGCAACAATGCCAGTTATGGGATAAATCAGCATGGCGTGCCACACGATGAGAAGAGGATAGTTCACCTCTGTGACATTCCTGCCAAAATGCTTGACTTAAATCTGATCACGTGGAAACATCAGACAAATCCAAGCTGAGAAGCAGTCTACAAAGTCACTGGCCTGTGCTTTTAAAACCTATTCAGGTTGTGACAGATAAGGAAAGACTTAGGAACTCTTCCAGATTGAAGGAGACTAAAGAGACATGGCAAACATACGTAACACATGATCCTGTACATTATTGGGACAACTGGCAGAATTTGAATAACGTTTGTGGATTAGATGATATTACATCGATGTGAAATCAAAATTCTTCATTTTGATGGTTATGTGGAGGAGATCTTCCTTATTTTTAGGAAATACACACTAAAGTATTTAGGGGTAATTGGGCATCACGTCTGCAAACTTTCAGAAGAGAAAGAAAATATAAAGTAAATGTGATAAAGTATCAACAAGAGGGGAAATTGGTAAATGACACACAGGAATTCTTTGCACTCTTTTAAAAAAAATTTATTTATTTATTATTTATTTTTGGCTGCATTGGGTCTTCGTTGCTGGACACGGGCTTTCTCTAGTTGGGGCAAGCAGGGGCTAGTCTTCATTGCGGTGCGTGGACTTCTCATTGCGGTGGCTTCTCTTGTGGAGCACGGGCTCTAGGCACGCAGGCTCAGTAGTTGTGGCTCATGGGCTCTAGAGCGCAGGCTCAGCAGTTGTGGTGCACGGGCTTAGTTGTTCCACAGCATGTGGGATCTTCCCGGACCAGGGCTCAAACCCATGTCCCCTGCATTGGCAGGCAGATTCTTAACCACTGCGTCTTCATTGCGGTGCGTGGACTTCTCATTGCGGTGGCTTCTCTTGTGGAGCACGGGCTCTAGGCACGCAGGCTCAGTAGTTGTGGCTCATGGGCTCTAGAGCGCAGGCTCAGTAGTTGTGGTGCGCGGGCTTAGTTGTTCCACAGCATGTGGGATCTTCCCGGACCAGGGCTCAAACCCATGTCCCCTGCATTGGCAGGCAGATTCTTAACCACTGCACCACCAGGGAAGCCCTGCACTCTTCTTTATACTTTTCTGTTAGTGAAATTATTTCAACAATTTAAAAAACATACTTAGATATAGTTCACACTACAGTCGAAGCCTTATGACAATTTTTTATATAACAGTAGGGATAAAGATCAAACCAGGTTTAATAATTTGTTAATTTGTTAATATGTGCTGAGCAGAGTTATGGCTCCAAGGTCATTTCCAGTCATTCTCTAATAAAAGTACAGAGAACAGTGACATTGAAACTTACACTACAATACATTCAGAAGGATAGTGGTGACATTACTTCTGGATCCCTTGTGAGTCTTATTGGGTTGGCCAAAACGTGACTTAGGTTTCTAAGTAAAAATAAAAGACACATTTTTCATGTTAACCAAGAACTTTATTGAACAACGTATTCACCTTTTTGTTCCACTACCTTCTGCCATTTTTCAGGCAACTTCATAATTCCATCTTCCCCAAACTTTTTATCTTTTTGAGCAAAGAACAGTCCCAGGTGCCTTTTACAGTCTTCCAGGGAATTGAAATTTTTTCCATTAAGAGAATTTTGTAAAGACCGAAATAAATGGACACCTGAAGGTACAAGGTCTGGTGAATACGGCTGATGGATCAGAACTTCCCAGCCAAGCTGTAACAGTTTTTGCCTGGTTATCAAAGAAACATGCAGTCTTGCATTATCCTGATGGAAGATTATGCATTTTCTGTTGACTAATTCCAGACGCTTTTCGTCAAGTGCTGCTTTCAGTTGGTCTAATTGGGAGCACTACTTGTTGGAATTAATCATTTGGTTTTCCAGAAGGAGCTCATAATAGAGGACTGCCTTCCAATCCCACCATATACACAACATCATCTTCTTTGGATGAAGACCGGCTTTTGGTGTGGTTGAGGGTGGTTCATTTCACTTGCCCCACAATCTCTTCCATTCCATATTACTGTACAGTATCCACTTTTCATCGCCCTTCACAATTTGTTTTAAAAATGGAATGTTTTCTTTACATTTAAGTAGAGAATCACGTACGGAAATATGGTCAAGAAGGTTTTCTTTGCTTAACTTATGCAGAACCCAAACATCAAAGCAATTCACATAACCAAGCTGGTGCAAATGATTTTCAATGCTTGATTTGGATATTTTGAATATGTCGGCTATCTCCTGTGTGTATAACGTTGCTTGTTCTCAATTAATGTCCCGATTTGATTGTTATCAACTTCAACTGGTCTACCTGACCGTGGAGCATCATGCAGCGAGAAATCTCCAGCACAAAACTTCACAAACTAGTTTTGACACGTTTGATCAGTCATAGCACCTCTCCATACACTGTATAAATCTCTTTTTGTGTTCCAGTTGCACTTTTACCTTTCTTGAAATAATAAAGCATAATATGCCAAAAATGTTGTTTTTTTCTTCCATCTTCAATATTAAAATGGCTACACAAAAATTCACCAATTTTGATAAGTTTTTTTCTAAATGCATGCTGATATGACAGTTGTCACAATATAGTCTAACAAAATTGTTTCAAATGAAGTTAAAGACAACTAAGCGCCACTAGAGCCATCTTATGGAAAACACCAAACAAACTTTTTGGCCAACCAAATAGTTGGAAGAAACTAGGGAAGACTCACTGCTCAGTAGGCCTCCTGGAACCCGAAGGAACCAAAGTCTTGACAAGATAGGCTAAAGACCAGGGACCTGGAGAAGTTTCCTTCACCTGAGGAACTTTAGGATGCAGTGTGGATTAAAGTAGAATTCAGTAAATATCAGTTTTAAAAAAATTTACTGGAGGGTGATATACTTACAGAAATGCATATAAATTATAAGTGTAGAGCTCGCCAGATTATACCAAAGTGGACCCGCTGTGTAACCACCACCCAGCTTATGAACTGGAGACAGCCAGAAGCTCCTCTTCACAACTTCTCCAATCATTACTGCTTCCCAGAGATTCGTTTTACCAGTTCTAATAATACTTTCAACTGCTCAGGGGTTTCAGCATTAAATTTTACTTTTAAAATTCTATTTTCTTTTGTTTTTCTGCATACAAATAATTCACACCCAAGGTAGAAATTCTGAACATTCACTATGTCTTTCAAAGCTTTAATAAATGGCATAGTTCAGTTCTGGAAAAGCCATTTAACAAGGATGAATTTCACAGCTCAACTTTAAAAGTTCTTTCCCTTGGCAGTCACTTTGGAAAGAAAAGACTCCATTAGCCAATTCATACTCATTCCATAAAGTTATTAGACATCTACAATGGGCCATAGTAATATACTAAGGTCTTAGTAGCATAAGTAAATTATTCTGTTCCCACGTGACATCAGCTAAATGAAGTTAAAATGAGCCATTGCCTACTTAAACACAAGTTAAACATAATTACTGGTTTCAAACTCAGCCTAAGTAACCAAGTATTATTTGCAGTCAGTGACTCTTGACTAACAGCCACTACCACTAATTAACGTAGTAAAGATGAAAATGGCAAAATGGGACAACTGGTCACAGCCGAAGGGTGTTCCCACATATGAATCCCTCCAGGTTCTCTGCTTCTCCTAGGAAGGGTTAAGACAAAGCCCCATAAACTTTTGCGCAAATATAAAGGCAAGAGTCAGAAAAAGAATCCTATCTGGTAGTACACCACCAAGAGAGTGAACAAACCATATGATTTTTCAAGGTTAACTGTTAGCCAGAAAGATTCATAACAGTCTTCAACAACAGTAAAGACAATATCTTGTATAAATCTATTTGTCCTAAGATCCAATGAAGGCTCTCTAGCTACGTATATCCTGCTCGAAGCCTCATTCTGTAGCTATAGCAGCCATATTCACAGAACATCTAACAAATGTCCATCAATCAAGAAGTACAATCTGTAGGGCTTCCCTGGTGGCGCAGTGGTTGAGAATCCGCCTGCCGATGCAGGGGACGCGGGTTCGTGCCCCGGTCCGGGAAGATCCCACGGGCCGCGGAGCGGCTGGGTCCGTGAGACATGGCCGCTGAGCCTGCGCGTCCGGAGCCTGTGCCCCGCAACGGGAGAGGCCACAACAGTGAGAGGCCCGCGTACCGCCAAAAAAAAAAAAAAAAAAAAGTACAATCTGTAAAAAATCTGGCTCCCTAGATCTACCAGGCAGTTAAATACATCCTTGGCAACTACTTTGAGCAGCTGAAATTATAAGGACCATAGTTTTTTTTTTTTAATTTGGGAATGAGTCTTAGATGAAAGATGTCAAGTCTAAAAGAAACGCATTCCTGCTTCGTGAGAATCTGACCGAAGTACTATAGAGTCCTAGAGGAAAGAAATACAGTAGTGAACGCTGCTGACCTCTAGTGCTGAATAGAAGAATTACATGTCCCACTCAAAAGACACAAAGGACAGAGGCCTGGCACCAAAAAACCTCTGACTAGCTGGTCACTGACTTCCCCGGTGTGAGGACAAAAAGGAGCAAAGTTTAAATCTTTTACATTCATTGTGATCATTGCTATGTTTTGATGTACTGTTATCATCGCATATATATTTTTTCTGTTTACCATGCTTTTTCTTTGTTTCTCTTATATCCTGCCTTCTGTTCAATTACTAGTTTTATTTCCCTTTGACTGGCTTGGAGAACTATATTTCTATTTCTTTAGTAGTTATATTTACATTCCTTTTATACTCTAAATAAAAATTTCTAACAAAATCCTAAATTATTCACCTTCTTATCTTCCTCTTAAATAAGACCTTAGTCCTCCTTCTGAATCAGGGGTGGGCATTATTGCCCTAAGCGTTGGTTCATTTGCTCATGATGTGCTTATTCAATAACTGCATTTTTATTTTCTAGGATTTCTAACTGGTTCTTTAAATATCTACCTTTACCATTTCATTTCTGACCACTTTTATTTCACAATTTCTTATTCTTCTAGAAAAGGTATCCTTCCTTTATGTCTTTGAGTGTTCTAAACTTATTTTAGTTTTTTTTTTTAACTTTATTTTTTGGCCACACCACGAGGCATGTGGGTTCTTAGTTCCCCGATCAGTGATCGAACCCGCACCCCCTGCATTGGAAGTACAGAGTCATAGCCACTGGACTGCCGGGGAAGTCCCTAAACATATTTATTTTAAAGTTATTATCAGTTCGTTCCATTATTTTCATTTCAATTACACTGAATTCATCTCTTGATGTTGATTTTGTTGGTTATCTTTCTTTCGGCTAGGTTTTCTTGTATGTTTTGGAAGCTTAACTTCTAAGCTTTTCATAAATGGAAAAAGTTTCCCCATACATGTTATCTTTCCTTCCCTCATGGTTTTGTGGTAACTTCTACCCAATTCTCCAGGAACGCCAACCAGAAACAAGTCTTACATTAGTAATTTGAGACTCTGTTTGCACCATGAAATTTGGGAGACAGGAGTTCCAGGCACTAAGTGAGAGGGTAGCTGGACTTAGGTCTGGATTCAATGTTGTGTCTGCTTCCTAAGTATTCAACTTCATATAAACTATGTCTTCATGCACAGATGGGGTATCATTTTTTTCAATCTCTATTGAGTTTAGGGAGCCCTACCTAAATTCCTAATTGCAAGCAGCAATCCAGGCCCCATTTAGCCACATTCCATGGTTCTACCCACCCCTTCAATCTGTTACCTTTTAAGTTACACACTCCAGGCTGCCTCTATTTCTGGATCCATAGCCCAGCAAGATTACAGCTCCTTGTTCCTGGTCAACAAGAGTTTATCTTGTTTTTGAATATGGATATGTAATTTCAATCTTTTCTTGTTAATTCTACCATGCGTTTGGAGCAAAGGGAGTGGCATCAAAGTGTGTACTATCTTGACCAGAAGTCAGTTTCATTCACTTTTCTAAAAAAGCCTATATGTTGGTCCTTTGGCAGTACCATGGTTAACAGTGATGGCTAAAAAGCAGCCTGGGAGCTACACATTCTCTTTCCAGTTTTACCAATAAATATTTTACAAGGTTGGGGATAACTGACTTGTACAATTTAGCCAATGACATTAACTAGAGCTTCTGTTAGAAATAATTGATTTTATAACTGTATTTACTGCATACCTAAACACGTGATACTTCATTACCCAAATTCCCCTATCTTTGCACTTTGAGATCCAAAAAATTAACCCATGGGAAGTCAACAAATAAATAAACTATATTCATGTTTTGATGTGGCAATGATACCAAACTTAAAATATTGGTGCAAAGGACAGGGATAAGATTCAAATTTACCCAAAAGAATTTATCTATAGTTAAGAATTATAAAATTATATTAAGGATTTACCAGCTTTTTAAAAGTATGATATTTGTTTTGTGACAGTGCTGAATAAAAGGAATCTTATAGAAATGCACCCCGGAATTTTTACAGATGAAATGGTATAATCTGATTAAAAGAATCTGGAGTGGTAGACATTGGCTGATGGGGATTTATAGATGAAGCAGTTTTGGCCTTGAGTTGATAATTGTTAAAACTAGGTGGGAAAGATGGGGACTATGGGTATTCATTGTACTGAAAGGAACTATGCAGGTGCAGGTCTGGAATTTTAACCTACACAAGCTAAACTGGTAGCTACCCTATTACTATTCCATTGATGATGGCAGAAGACACAGGTCCCCGGGTCAGACACAAAGGATGTTAATCACAGCAAAAGCAGTTGCCAGGGGCTTCCCTGGTGGCGCAGTGGTTGAGAGTCGGCCTGCCGATGCAGGGGACGCGGGTTCGTGCCCCGGTCCGGGAAGATCCCACATGCCGCGGAGCGGCTAGGACTGTGAGCCATGGCTGCTGAGCCTGCGCGTCCGGAGCCTGTGCTCCGCAACGGGAAAGGCCACAACAGTGAGAGGCCCGCGTACTGCAAAAAAAAAAAAAAAAAAAAAAAAAAGCAGTTGCCAGACATTCATATTGGTTTGCAACAGTTCTCCTGGGTGCAACACAAAGGGCTGACCACCTTTGTCTGCTCACATATGGATTTCATTACCAGAGAGGAACACTGAGCTTGGTAGATTCAGTTTTTATAGCAAGTGGAAGCTAAGTTTGCCCTTTGTCATGGGGGAGATAATACTTTTTCCCTCAAGGTTGCAAGCTGAAAACACAATCCTGAGAAATAGCCCAGGTAAAGAGCAGTCAGGGCCTTGCACTCTTGATATACCCAACAAGAACTTGCAGGGGTACTCAGGGTCCATGGTAGATTGCCTCACCTAACACACACTATCTCTTTATGTGTGTATGTTTGAAATTATTCATAATAGAAAGTAAATTTTAAAAAGAAATGTACATCTGACTTGAATATATTTGAAAAGGTATGCACAGCTGCCAGCACAGGTGTGTTAACAGCTACCATTATAACCACATTTCTTTCTCAGAAGCCCTACATATTCCAAATACTTCATTTCTGCTTTTTATTATCATGAAAGGAATGCATACTTTTGGCTCCCCAAAAGCAAACCACATAGAAGAGTATTAACTGAAAACTGAGAGACTCTGACCTAGCTGTACAGTGAAGAATTCTGATATATCCTTTCAGAAATGTCCTGTGCTTACATAAGCATATGTAGAAACATGTTTTTTTAAAAAAAATGCCACTTGGTGGAATGTAAAGAAATGTACAAATCAACTTATTTGCAAAACGGAAACAGAGTCACAGATGTAGAGAGCAGACTTACAGTTGCCAAGGGGGAAAGTGGCAGGGAGGGATGAACTGGGATATTGACATATAAAAACTACTATATAATATAAAATAGATAACTAATAAGAACCTACTGTATAGCACAGGGAACTCAACACTGTGTAATGACCTATAATGGGAAAAGAATCTAAAAAAGAGTAGATATGTGTATGTGTATAGCTGATTCACTGTGCTGCACAGCAGAAACTGACACAGCATTGTAAATCAACTATACTCCAATAAAAATTGATAAAAAGATAAAAATAAAAAATGCACTTGAGGACTTCCCTGGTGGTGCAGTGTTGAGAATCCACCTGCCAATGCAGGAGACACGGGTTCGAGCCCTGGTCTGGGAAGATCCCACGTGCTGCGGAGCAACTAAGTCCATGCGCCACAACTACTGAGCCTACGATCTAGAGCCCGCGCACCTAGAGCCCATGCTCTGCTACAAGAGAAGCCACTGCGATGAGAAGCCCGAGCACTGCATCGAAGAGTAGCCCTCACTCGCCACAACTAGAGAAAGCCCAAACACAGCAACAAGGACCCAATGCAGCCAAAAAAAAAAAAAATGTACCTGGAATCATAAATGTACTGGTTATAGCAGTTGTTTTTACTCGACATTTCCTGTATATTTTCCATGTCTGTACACTAGATCTAACTCATCCTTTTAAACTGCTGCTTCCTCCTTCATTTAATTAATGTTATTATGGACTGAATTGTGTCCATATGTTGAAATTTATATGTTGAATACCTAACCTTCAATGTGACTGTGTTTGGAGATGGGGCCTTTAGGGAGGTAACTGAGGTAAATGAGGTCCTATGATTTGGGCCCTAATATGACAGGACTGGTGTCCTTATATGAGGAAGCAACACCGGAGACCTCTCTCTCTCCAAGCAACCACAGAAGAAAAGCCATGTGAGGACACTGTCTACAGGTTGTGAGTAGAGGTCTCACCAGAAACCAACTCTGATGGCACATTGATCTTGGACCCATAGCCTCCAGAACTATGAGAAAATAAATGTCTGTTGTTTAAGTCACCCAGTCTTTGGTACTTTGCTCTGACAGCCCACACAGACTAATACAGATGTTTTTTTTTTTTTTTTGGCCGTGCCACACAGCATGTGGGATCTTAGTTGCCCAACCAGGGATTGAACCTGCGCCCCCTGCATTGGAAGTGCGGAGTCTTAACCACTGGACCGCCAGGGAAGTCCCAGATATATTCTATTTCATTCAATTAGTCTCCTAATAAGAGATGCGTAGGGTTTTTTTTTAACATTAAATATAAGGCACCAATTATTTTCTCACACATTCATGATGATGGTTAGATACACTCTTAGAACTGAAATGGGTCAAAGGGCATGCACATCTTAAATCTGATACTGCCAAACCACCCTTTAAAAAAGTACTACCAATTTCTGTCCCCCCAATAGGAGTGCTTGTTTCCCTAAACTGGAACCAGCCTCCCAGGTGAAAGTGCTCACTCATTCAACAACACTTATTCAGTACTTATTTCTGAATAGGACCAGGCACTGTGCAATGTGCTTAGGATACAGTGGTGAACAAAGGATTAAGTTCTTGCTCTCAAGGATCTGTATTCTAGGGAGAAACAGCTGGTAAGTAAGAATACACACATAAATCCACGAGGCGGTCTGGGAAGCTGTCTCTGAGATAACATCTGAGCAGAGACCCAGATGGAGACAGAAAACAAATCTTACCAATACTTGAAGAAAGAATGCTGTGTTTCATGGTTTCAATCGTCTTTTAAAAATAAGCAAAGCTGGGGGACTTCCCTGGCGGTTCAGTGGTTGAGACTCTGTGCTTCCAATGCAGAAGCGTGTTCTATCCCTGTTCAGGGAACTATGATCCCACACGCCACGCAGAGTGGCCAAAAAACCCAAAAAACCGCAAAGTTGGGAGTTCCCTGGTGGGCTAGTGGTTAGGATTTTGCGCTTTCACTGGCATGGCCCGGGTTCAGTCCACGGTCGGGAAACTGAGATCCTGCAAGCCTGAGAGGTGCGTCCAGAAAGAAAAAAAAAAGCAAAGTTGCAATTCTATTCCTCCGTATACACCAAAAGAATTGAAAACAAACAGGTATTCAAATACTTGTACACCAATGTTCACAGCAGCACTATTCTCAATAGGGCTACCACACAGAAGAATAAACTGCTAATAGAAGCTCAAAGTAGCACCTTGAAGAATGAGTAGGAAACATCAGAGGACGTGGAGAAGTTTCTAGACAGAGATGTTAGCAAAGAATGAAATCTAGGGACTGGACAGGGATGAGAAAAATAAGGTAGTGTTAAAGTAATGACTAGGAAATAAGAGATGAAATATATGGGAGGGAAGGGAAGACATAGACACTAACTGGCACTCACTTTGATATAAAATGGATCATTCTATCAGCCTCACCAGATACAGCCATTCATTAAGAAGAGTCCAAGATTCAAGAATAGGAAAAGACCTTCAGGGACAAAACTAAAAACATAAAACGTGCAAGAAGGAAAAGAGTTTAGAATGTTCTACTTGTGCCTCTTGCAGTGCCGCCTCTAGCTTTTTTTTTTTTTTTTTTTTTTTTTCGGTACGCGGGCCTCTCACTGCTGTGGCCTCTCCCATTGCGGAGCACAGGCTCCGGACGCACAGGCTCACGAGCCCAGCCGCTCCGCTGCATGTGGGATTTTCCCGGACCGGGGCACCAACCCGCGTCCCCTGCATCGGCAGGCGGACTCTCAACCACTGCGCCACCAGGGAAGCCCTCTGGCTTTTGATTTAAGACTTATTTGCATGCTTTTCTCATCCTCTCTTGCAGATTACAATTTCCTTTGGAGCAGAGACCACGTCTCTATCACTTAACATTCACAACAGCACTTCAAACACAATCTGAATGAGGCTGAATCTATCACCTCCTACTTAATCATATTTTTTTTTTTTTTTTTTTTTTTCGGTACGCGGGCCTCTCACTGCTGTGGCCTCTCCCATTGCGGAGCACAGGCTCCGGACGCACAGGCTCACGAGCCCAGCCGCTCCGCTGCATGTGGGATTTTCCCGGACCGGGGCACCAACCCGCGTCCCCTGCATCGGCAGGCGGACTCTCAACCACTGCGCCACCAGGGAAGCCCTCTGGCTTTTGATTTAAGACTTATTTGCATGCTTTTCTCATCCTCTCTTGCAGATTACAATTTCCTTTGGAGCAGAGACCACGTCTCTATCACTTAACATTCACAACAGCACTTCAAACACAATCTGAATGAGGCTGAATCTATCACCTCCTACTTAATCATATTAACAGTGCATAATCCCTCCAGTCACTCGGGTACAAAGTCAGGTCTCCACACACCTGTGGCCAGGGACCAGCCTAGAGCTCTACAATCACCCTCTCCTTATCTCTCTTGTCTTTTTCACCGCTGAGCACAGTTCAACCCCTCATTACACTCATCTAATTAGTATCCTAGCTAATATTTTCCCAGCCAACTCTACCCTCACACTTCCAGAATAACGTTCCTAAAATACAGTATTTCACTCTCCTACTTAGAACCATAAAAATGTCTTACAAAAAATAATTGATTAAAAATAAAGTCAAAATCCTAGCGTAGCATTCCTGACTCTGCTTTTTCTGCTCTATCTCCCCTAAAGAACATTCACATACCCAGCCCTCTCTTCACACTGAACTATTGAATAGTCTTAGGATTTGCCCTTTGTTCCACCTGGATGCCTTTGCTCACATGGTTCTCTCTGACCCTGGAATACTTTATACTTCCTCCCCAGCATTTATAACTTTCTTTTTGCTTTACGCAGGTTTTCATCTTCTCTACTAGGCCCTAAGCCCCTTGGGGGCAGGGTCTTTGCATCCTCCACACCTGTCTATCAACTACTATATATCAGTATCCGTGCAGGGATCATCCCCACACGTCATAGCACCACGCCCTGCTCAAAATAGAGAATAATTATTTAAATGAATGATGGTCCATGCTCACCTCCCTCACCCTTCTGTCCAACGCAGATAGAAAGTAAATAACAAATACTTGTTGAATTTAATTGTTTGGACAAAAATGAAGGGATATGGCCACATCTTAAAAGCATATTCTAGGTCTTTCCAGCTGTAAAATCCTGACCCAGCTTCCGAGGTATCCCCCACCGAGATCTCTCCTTTTGAAGTTGGATTCCACTGAACGCACACATGAGCCTCACCTGGAGGACTGCTGCATATAACGGGGATAAGGCCCTTTCTCACTTCTGAGACGTGAGGGCGGAGGGGGAGGGGGCGGGAGCTTCAGACCAGCCCAGCAGCACTCCGAGCTGCAAGTGCCACCTTGTCCTTTCCCTAGCGTTGTACCGTTTACAACGCGCCATCACGTAGATTTCATCCTCGTAACAATCTCGTGAGGCAGAAATTCTCATCTCCCTAAAGAAACAAAATCAGAGGGGAGATGGAGAAGAGAAGAGGCGTGGCAACGAGCCGCTGCGAGGAAGGCGGGTGGAAGCCCGGAGCGCGAGCTGGATTTCGTTCCTGGCTCAGTTCTGATCCGGCCTGCTCACTCGCAGCTGGAGGAGCGGGTCAGGCGCGCAGAGGACCCGAAGGCCCTGCCGCTCTCACACTCCGGATGCTAATCCTCTGCGAGAGCACAGCCGCTCAGCCTCGCTCCCTCGGCACCCCCAGGACCCCCCGCGCGCCCGCCCCCTTCGCGACCCTGCCGGAAGTCCCGCCTCGCCCGCCTCGGCCGTCCCCCATTGGGCCCCGCGCCGGGGTCTCGCCGCCGGTTGGCTGCTCGGCGGCGTGAGCCCTGGGCGGCCACTGCGGGCCCCAGGCGAGGGACCACATGGAGACCCGCGGAGACGCGGGGTCCAGCGCGGGAGGCGGGGCTGGGGGCGCGGGGCGGGGAGCGCCGCCGGCCGGCGGGACTTCCGCCACGGGACCCGGAAGGGGCCGCGCCGCCGCTGGTGGGAGTTGTAGTCCGGCCGTGGTTGGGGGGGGGCCCGCGGCTCATGCGCGGTGCACCGAGGCTTGTTTCACATCTGTAACAACAGGTGAATTGGGCTTTTGATTCTCCCTTTTCGTGCCCCATTGAGGAGCTTCCCGCGGCCGGGGGTGGTCAGCGCGAGGAGGGGTCCGAGTCCGACCGCCGGCTTGGCGGAGAGTGGGGCGGAGAAGCGGGCGGGCCGTAGGAGCAGGCCGGGCATCCGAGGCCTGCCCGGGAAGCCGGCCGGGCCGAGCCGTGAGCAACCAGGCCTCGGCCTGCCGTTGCCATGGAGCCGGGGCGGGGGCGGGGGCCAGACCGGTCCGCCAGGGCGGGCCTCGTAGCCAGGGGCACCGCGGGGGCCGCGGGAGAGGCCGCTTCATTGGCGCAACGACGCCTCCGCTTCAGGGGATGCTCTGTTTCCCGAGGCAGGGCCTGCAGGAAGCCCCCGGAGTGCCCTGGGACCTTTGTCTGCCCCCGTGCCGCCTGAACCGTTCGTCCACAAAAAGGCTTGGTGTATTCTGGCCCCCCTGGTTTGCCCCCTTTTGCACCGACCTTGTCACTGGGGGAGGCCAAGGGGTGAGGTGTTCTTTGTTTGCTGGTGGTGACTTGCCCCGTTTCGCAGGGGAAGACCTAATGCATGTTGGGTCCTTTGTTTGCAGTGAACTGGAGTCCCAGGGGTCCTCAGAGCCCCTGAGCCAGGAGTATGGCGGTAGCATGCTGTCTAATTAGTCCTCGTGTAGCAACACTGGTCACCTTAATTGTGATTTTGCAAGGCAGAGGTTGTCCACTTTGCAACCCCCATCCACAGGGGCTTGTCATACGCTGTAGCAAGTGGACTGCAGATGGCCACTTGCAGATTCTCAGCCTGTTTTTGGTTGCAACTTACTGGCCAGAGCGAAATGAGACTCTGATGGTTTCCCTTGCAGTTTCTTTAAAGGCGGTAATCCCGCCGTCATTGTGGGTCTTGACTACATTTTATAATTTACACTTAAATCTTGGAGTCTTGGAGTTTCCAGGAGGGAGAATTTTTTTTCCTGATGTAGTATTTGGGATTTATATAGTGGTCTTTATTTATGTAGCTGTTTTAGGTGCGGGAAGTACATCCTTTGCTGCATTTTCTTCCTATGTAGGTTGTCGCTTTACTCAAAAGATACTTACTCTCAAAGTGTTTTAATTTATGGAATCGTGGTCCAGAGTTTATCAAAGTTCTTTCCTCTTTTAACCTTTGAAGACGTCAGTATAAAATATTCTTTCAAAGAATGAATAGGCAACAGCATGATATCATGGAAACAGCATGATATCATGGAAATAAGTGCTATAGTATAAGCATGGACAACTTGGGAGCTCAGTACCTTAACTGCAGGTTTGCATTCTGCCCTGAGGCAGTTATAGCATCTTGGGCAAGTTGTGTAAACTAATATGGGAAAATCTGCCTCAATTTCCTTCTCTGGGAAGGATATTTCCTACCTCACTGGGTAGTTGCATAGGTTAAGTAAGATAAAGTCTGTGGAAGTACTTTGTAAACTATAAAAATGGTACTTAGCGTTTAATTTTGTTATTTTCCCAATCTGGAAGAGCTTCTTTATCTACCTTAGATCGATTCATATTATAGTCAGATGGGAGTAGAACTCAAAACTGAAGTAAGTTTTGCTCTGGGCTTGGAGAAAATGCTTTCGGGACTACACATCCCTCTTGACCATGACATATCTTTCTTGGTATCTTACAGGTGCGGATGTAGGGCAGCTCACAATTTGAAGGGTATAGAGTGGGTCATGGCAGGTCCTGAAGTGAGGCCAAAGTGTACTGTGTGTGTTTCATGCCACTAACATAACTTGTCCTTGTTGTCAGAGTTAGTAGATGAATTTCAGTGGTCCGGAGCAACTTTCTTTCCCTGCGGGGGCCATCACTTTAGTGACCCGGCATTGTACTTCCCAGGAGGAGGCCCAGCCTCGTGATGAGGAATAGCAAAGAGAGAATTCAGCTCCAGTTCAAAAGCCCACAAAATCTGAGACTGTCACTGCTCTTGTAAGGTAAGTTGATTTAGCCATGCACAGAAAGCAGTGGTGGGTCTCATGTCCAGCCACACTGTAAAGCAAAAGGCATGTATTGAATCCATTTGTGACTGTCTTGGAAGAAGGGCATCATTTTAAGTTATACCCTCTCTCTGTCCTTGAATCATCTCATAGTGATTCTGTCTGGAGTTAGGTTTCATTATGCAAGAAGTCTTGACATAATATTATTTAACTTATCTCTAGATTATTTTAGAGAAACTCTAAACCATAAAGGTTTCTAACATAATACTGTATAACCAGGAAGGCGGTTTTCTTTTAGATCTCTATGAAATTTTCTAGAGCTCTGTAAAATATCTCTAAAAGATCCTATCTTGAATCTCATAGTATATTTTTTAAGACTGATACATGAAAAGATAGTGTAATATGAGCCTTGGTTGGAGTGGAGAGGATCAGGGGCTTTTTAAAAAAGCAAAACCAAGAGTCTGTTTACGAGCAAATGAACTTAAAACTTCTTAGCAAGAAAGTATTGTTTCTTAAATAATAATCGCTTAGATGTTTTAGATTTTATAATATTGAGAGTTTCTTTAAAATTAGAATCTCAAATTACACCCCTTTTCTTTTAATTTGGATAGAAGGAGTCTATAGAATGTAACTTATTAAAGTAAATTGTATTATTGTTGATATTGTATTGAAGTTTTCTCTCTGAGCTACCATATCCTATCGGCTGAAATTTCCGGCATCCCTGGGGGAGAGGAGGCCATCAGGGCAGACCTGCTATGGACCTGAAAGATTCGTCCCCAGGTCAGCCCTCCACCCCCACCTCCCCATGATTTGATAATGAGAGGGAATAGCAGTCAGGAACAGGAGTGTAGGCCCCATTAGACTCCTAGTAATGTTGGACATCATCATGATTTGCTAAAATGTTGTGTAGATGTTTTTAAACTAATGCCACATAGGATTACTGCACCAACCCAAGAGTACTACAGTATTAGAAACATCTGTAGGGACTTCCCTGGTGGTCCAGTGGTTAAGACTCCGTGCTTTCACTGCAGGGAGCATGGGTACAATCCTTGGTCGGGCAACTAAGATCCTGCATGCTGCATGGGGCAGCCAAAACAAAACAAACAAACGAACAAAAAAATCTGTAAGTGTGAGCTGGAGTGTTTTTTAAAACAAAATTGTTAAACCAGAGGTGTTACTTATTTGTGTGTGTGTGTGTGTGTGTGTGTGTGTGTGTGTGTTTAAGTCTCGAGGTATATTCCTCAGTTAAACGTACTAATGAGCAAAATGCAGCAAAATTTTTGGCCAACAGTTGAACCTTAACTTAATATTTGTTATTTCATAGAGACTCCGCCATGAAAAGCTTTTTATTTTGAATCACTCTACAGTTACTCTTTGATACTGTGAGTCAAGTCCCATTCCTAGGGGATTGACTAGGTTTTATGAAAGCCCAGTACACCAGTTTGTCCATAAGGCAATCATCAGTCCCATTTCCTGACGCCACATGAAAAAAGGGGTCCATGTAGGATTTCATTTCTTCCTACACGTCCCAGGATAACTGCAAGTATTGTGATGAGGTGGAAATATATGTCTCTCACGATGAAATGCATCCCTTTCTGTTTAGCAGGGATCAGGGAGTTTAGGACAGAGAAAAGAAAGCTCTCAATTAGAAACAAAGACATGTAATTACTTTGTAGTGGAGATGGCCCTTCCATCCTTAAGACTGGGAGCAGTTGGGGCTCATTAGTGAAGAACTTTATTTTTCTTGTCTTCTGGACAGTGCTCTCTGTGTTATTGAAATCTTCTCTGTGGGTTCCTGGACCATGAATGTTAACCATTGCCTCTCGGCCCTCCTTCTTAGGATTCCAGCTTTCCCTCCTGGCCAGAAATGTTCAGCCTGGACTCATTCAGAAAAGGTAAGATTATAATTGTGCTTGTGGCCTCACGCCCTTCCTCCCTGTGACAGGCAGCTATGAAGGCTGTGAAAGTCCCTCACCAGTGTGTAGTCTTTGGACCCCCCTCTCTGGGTAACTTTCCAAAGTCCTTTCTCAGCCTTCCTCTTGCATGGTGTTTATAACCCTTGCCACCCCTTGTCTAGGCCTTTGTGTACATTTGCCACCCCTCTCCCTGAATACCCTCTCCTGCATATTCGTTGCTTATTGAAATCCTACTATTTTTCTAGGCCAGTGTTTTACACCATTTCCTCTGTGAGCCATTCTTGATTCTGTCAACCAAAGACAATTTCTCTTCTCTCTGATATCCTCAGCACCACATCTGTACTTTCTTGTGCTTAGTCTATTTGAATTACTCATTGCATCACTAGATTAGAAGCTCCCCGCAGCCGGGGCCTGTTGTGCTCTTTTATCATCCATGGTACCTGGCATAGCATTTTGCACACGATAGACCTCAGTAAAAGCTGGTGGAAATGGACTGAGTCATTGTTTTATATTAGTGGTTAGAGAAACTGTGGCAAGTCTTGAAATCAGTACCCTCCAGCAGCTGAGGTGAGAGGATTGCATAAGCAGTAGCAGAATTGAGCCATGGCAGGGCGAGAGGGTAGCATTCAAGGGCTGCTTACAGGAAGAGATATAGGTGGTGAAGACTTGAAGGGGCCAGATCCCAAGGGCATTGTATATCTTAGATAGGAGCAGGACTTTTCTTCTTTAAGGAAATAAAGAGTAAGAGGCCTGTGTCACCTGTATTGAAGCTGACTGTGAGCCTCCTAAGCTGGGCACATTTTACAAATAAATGAGAACCATAACAGGCCATCCATAACTGCTGATGAAAAAGATCCTCCCAGTTGTGTCTCCTCTCCAACTTGTGTTCGTAGAGGCCTAGAAAACCTTGGCCAGATGGTGCCCTATGTAACCCACAGAATGGGGCCAGAAGGAGGCTGGATGTTCCAGGTCTCAGATCAGCCTCTTCCTGTCTCCTTGTTTATCTTCAGCCACTCGATCTGTTTACATATTGCATGAAAAAATTAACCTGTCATCCTCGTTGTGTTGGTTAACTGTGTCTGAAAAGGGAAACATTGAACTCGAGTTTAGTGTGGATAGCACATTTTGAGCTGAAAATTAAGTACATTAAATTGCTTTCTGTTTATCTCCTCATCAGTGGGCTTTGTTGTCCACCCAGTTGTAAAAGGATGAAGACAGGTTCTCTCCTGGTGGGAGCGTCTGAATTAACAGTACTGATTTCGTAAAGAGATAGAGAGCCCAATAAAATCACAGTCCTCCTCCTCCCTGTGATAGGGAAATGGTATCAGATGAGAGAGTTTTCGGGGCAAAATTCCTTTATAGCATTTGTGATTTTGCTTTCTAGGCTGGAAATTGATTTGTTCAAGAGGTTTTCCTCCGGGGGTGGCACTGTCAGCACTCAGCTTCGTGGGAGGCAGCAGGACCTCCCTGAGCCAAAGATGCAGACCCAGATGCCTGGTTCACATCTCACTTCTGCCTCTCGCTGGCCAAGGAGGCTTGGGTGGTGACCGAGCCTCGCTGTGCCTCCTTCCTTACTATTTAAGTGGGCATAGGGCTGTTCCGAGGATCAGATGAGTTACTATGTGTAAGAGCTTAGAACAGGGCCTGACACCTGGTAAATTCACAAATCCATGGTATTAAGTAGCTTCAGGACATAATAATCGGACAGAGTCTGATTTGGGACCTCGCTTTCCACACAGGTAAATGTTTTGTGTTTCTACCAAGAACTGTTTTATGCTTGAAGGTCTCCGGGAAAACCATTAATCAGAAAGAGTTGCTGATTTGAATATTTTCCTTCAGGCAAACCTGTCTTTTCATGGCCGTAAGGCTGAATGCCTTCTCCTGTCTTATGAATGCTGGTCTCATTTGTGGTTTGCATCGTGACCTTGGCAATTGGTCATGGGTGGCCTTGTGACACTTTATTGTTGTATAGGACTTCTTTATCTCTTATGGAGTTTTTATGTATTTCTTTGTTCCTCATGGTGAAATTATGAGCTCCGTAGGGCATTGTGAATCTTGAGAGAAAATTTAACATGGTATAAAGCTTGATTCAAACTGGCTAGTGTTCGAATCTGGTCCCCACTCAACACTAACAAGGTGTTAACTTATCTGTTTCCCAGCCCCTATCTTCAGGGGTATAGTGAGGTTTAGAGATGATATAGGAAAAGCACTTGGCTGTAGTCTGTCCCCAGCCCTTAGCCATGGGTTGGCAGGCCTTTAATAAATGAGAGTAGGTTGATCTATTTGGGGTACAGCTCTGTAGCCCATGTTTTTCTGGAGAGTGACCGCCTGGCCTCAACATGCAGTGTGCTGTATGGCTGCAAAATTGAGCACCTGCTGGGTATAAGCCACTAGGGTGGAGATAGTTGTGTTTCAGAGATGCTTTCTGGCACTCAGGGCTTTACAATCTTAATGGAATGGGCCATTTGATGGTTCTGAAGGTAATGGCCCTAGCAATTCCCTGCAGCATTGTGGACAGTGGCCTACTGGGTCTTGGGGCTACCATCTTTCCTATTATGTAGTTAACCAGAGCTGCCAACGCCTCCCAATTAGAACACTTGTGTGCCTGGTAAGTAACCTGTTATTGCCTTAGCCAGCATCTTAACACAGGTTTCTTGTCTCTCAGCTGTAATGCCATCAGAATCAGGCCACAAAGAGCGAGCTGAGTCTTTTACAGTCAGCACAAAACTTTGAAAAATACTGTATCAACCACAAGAATGTGCAATTTTCCTCCAGCTCCAGTGGTCAGAAGCGGGCTCAGTGATGTTGTGGAATTGTAACAACCTTCCCCCAGTTACTGAAAATGCTTAATGAAATAAAATAATCATCAAATCATTTATTCTCTTTTTTTTCAAGCCAGCATCCTTGGATATGAATGAAGACCTTCCTCAAACAGGAAAGGAGAAGTTGAGCTGGTCATTTACAACCTTAGCTTCAAGGCAGAGCTAGAATTAGTTCCAAGATAACCTTGATCTTAGGCACTTTGTTCCAGAAGTAACAACATTTCTGCTGTAACAGTATATACGTTTTCTGCAAAATCACACACCTGCAATGTTTTAAGAGGGCTTATGGGAAAAATAGAGTTGAGGCTGTACACCTGCAACTTTATGACCAGAAGATGACAAAAACAGTCATTGGTACCTGGGAAGGAGCTTTGGACCACCAAAGCAGGCAGCTCAGTGTGATGCTACAAATGTACATTGAGCCTTCTAATGAGAATGAAGCTGGCAGTTGCTGAGACAGCGCAGGTGGAGGTGGAGCTCTGAGCCAGTGGGGCAACCATTAACGAGTGTGTGCAGCTGGGAATGTGGGGGAAGGGGACCTGAGTGCAAGTACCTGCTCTCCCCTAACATTTTATTATGAAAAAACTTCAGAAATACTGAAATGTTGAAGAAGTTGTATAGTCACCACCCATGTATCTACCACCTCGATTCCCTACAGGCACTTGATTTTAATTTTTAAAAAATACAGCTGAAGGGGCTTCTTCTTTTCCTGCTGAAAATTATCATTCCACTCCTGCGTTTTAGTTCCCTTGCCTTAGAAAAATCAGATTTGAACCAAGGGTTCTTATGTTTATTGATATCATTCCCCCATTTACCAATTGCACATGAGCTAATTTGCATTATAGAAAGGGGCATCATTTTAGCACTACAGGCTGTTGCTCAAGTGTGTAGAGTGTGTATGACTGTTTCTCCCTGCTTCTCTCCTGCCTCATTTTTTATACCAAAACGTGTGGGGCAGAGAGAGCAGAGAGCTCTTGCACCTTTTCCCCCAGACCAGTCATTATCTGATGTTTTCGCTATTTCGGTGCTTTTAAGGACCTTAAACCTTTCTTAGCCATACATTCCCACCTTCCCATGGAACACGGAGTGAGTGTCTTAATTTTAGTTCATGTATATCAAAATTTTGGAACTTCTTAAAAGTGTACTTTATGTACCCACTGATGGGTAGTATTTAGTCTCCAAAGGAATGGAAATATTTGGAATAGTAAATCATTAACTTTTAGAAAGAAAGAGAAGGCTGGTAAGGGTGGATCTGATATTGCCTCTTGGGGAGGACACTAGCAGTCAATTAGTCCCTCTCTCACCAGTTCTTAGAGGGAGAGAATAATTTGAGATCTGGTGGCTTATCTGGGGAACCCATAGCAGATACAGGGGTAGCTTACGTAAGTGGAGGACAGATAAGTGGAAGAACCCTGGTGATGTGCATGGTACCATGAGACTGTAGAGAAGCACGTGGGATGGGCGTTACACTCATGGAGGGTGGCTAAAAGAACAGGGAGAGTTTGAGGGCTTTTTTGAGAGCCAAGAAGGGATCTGTATGAGGCTGTCATGTATCATGTCTGTATAAGACAATGCCTTTTTTCTGTGTGGCATTGGTGGCACTGTTTCTCAGAACCTGTAACTGGCTCCAGATATGGTCCAGCAGCTCTGCTGCCCAGAGCTCCTCACGGGTGCTCTGGGGTGAGTCATTCCAGGGGTTTGTAACTGTGAGGGGTGAGAACATGTCACCCTGATGCCCTTTCTCTTTCCCCAGATCGGGCCCAGCACAGGCAGCGTCAGTGCAAACTTCCCCCACCCCGTCTTCCACCCATGTGTGTCAACCCTGCCCCTGGAGGGACCATTTCTCGAGGTAAGGGAGGAGCCATGCCTCCAGCACCAGGTTGGTCCAGGGACTGTGGGGAGGTGGGTGGCAGCAGGACCCCGGGTGCCAGGGCCATAGGCCTCTGGAAAGTGGGTGAGGAGTAGTGGGGTTAGTAGAGCTCTTGGAGCCCTCAGGGAGACATCATTTGGAAAGGTCTGGGTTATTTCATGATGCTTGGTCTCTTGGCTTAGACCCTACAGTCTCATCGGGCCTCCTGGTGTGACCAGGAATAAAGCCTAGGCTCAGTCTGGGTGTCTGGCACCAGTGTGGAGAATCAGAGGGCTTGGACCTTCTAGGCAGTCTCTGGCTCAGGTGCCTCAGAAAGTTCAGGGTGCTTGTAGCAGGGCCAGAACAGAGAGCCTGACTCGGCTTAGTGCCCTCCATCTTGGAGGCTTTGGGGATGCCCGACAAATCACTTCCCTATCTCCCCCAGCACCTCAAAGCACTTTACTGACATTAGAATCTGTATCTCAGTCCATTTGGCAAGGTAGGCTCTCCTTTTGATTGGGGAGAATGTCGGAGCTCCCCGACAGGTGACAGCTGACCTCAGATCCCACTGGTACCCAGGGATGGGGCCAGTAATAGGACCCAGGGAAGCATCTCTGCCCGTGAGTGTCTCTTCTCTTCCCTCAGACTTAGATCTTTTCCAGGTCTGCTAAGACCAGTGCTCCTGGCGGCCTCTTGTCCTGACAGCTGCTCTTCCCAACTCCATTGGCCACCTGTTCACACCCCTCCCTCAGTTTTTTAGTGGAAGAACACTATTATAGTTCATAGAGTCTTTGCCTTATTTGGAGACAGCATGTCCACTTTAGGCTCTGTCTGTAAAGTGCTTTGAAGGTCAAGAGCTCAGGAAGGGTGTGGGGAACACACAGCACCTCAGTTTCTGCAGCACACACTGCCGTGTTCCCATGTGGTTTCTACATGCACTGCCCTCCTGCCACAGTGGCCCTGACTATAGACAGCAGTATAGAAATAAGTACTTCTGGCCCCTGTGACCATT
>NC_041231.1:43726457-43805134 GCF_002837175.3 Physeter macrocephalus | reverse complement strand
TATGCTTCATTTTTGTTATTATTACAGAGTGAACTTCACTAGACAGCACCCCCTCCTTCCCATGGCCTCCTCTGTCTCCCCCAGGATTTGCTGCTAAGAAAGTGTCAGGGAGGAGCTGCTGCCGCGGCTCCAGCCACCTTCCCTCTGCCCTCTTATTCAAATAAATTGTTTTCTAAATATCAAGAAAAGCAGTGTCAACCAGGTACACGAGGATCAGAAAGCTTTATGAGATTTTATAATTCCTAGTCTATACTAGGATTTCTCAGTTTCTTGGCCAGGGTTTCAACCTAGCCTACAATTCCTAGGTTCCACCAGTTTTCTTTACAAGATTAAATGAAAACACTGACATTTTAACATGGTAAACTATTCCTCATCATGATTTTAAAGAGTAATATCAGGCTGACCTAAAGGCCCTTCTCAAAGAAAACAAGATGTTAGAAAAGGCAGTCACAGATTCCACCCACCCTCTCCCCGAAGAACAATCCTGTGAAGCTACTGCTGTTCCAAACTGACCCGTTTCTAAGCAATAATGTGTGGGTGACCCGGAAAACTGAAAAACTGCAGAAGGAGCCCAGTGAGAGGTAGACTAATGCCAAAAGCAAAGTTACCACCTGATGCTGGAATCTGCTGGAAGATAAGCTGGAAGAGCTAATCACTAATCAACTAATGGAGGAAATTCACTTCTGCGGGATGATTAAGAAGAAAGACAAAGAATTGAATTGGACTGGGAATTTGACGGCGGAATTACACCAAAAATGAGCATATGATTGGCATGTGGAGTGGGGAAACAGGTTAACCAGTAATGTAAACAGACGAAGAGTGAGGAGGAGCTGGGAGAAAGGAGGAGCCAGAGCAGAGGCAAGAGTGCCTCCAGCCGGGGCAGAAAAGGCACAAAGGAAAACAGGTCCCCGAATTTCATGGCTGCATCAAGAGCTCCCAAAATGATGAGTTACCCTTCCCCCTTTGCCCTCTCCTTTCCCCTAGTCCACCAGCCTGCTTCCATGTCTGGAAGCAACAGAGCCTGACTACCTGACGCTCGGAGGGGAAAACTTTTCCCTGGCACGGTGCTCAGGTGACTACTTACCTTGGGCTTCCCGTCTTTTGAAGGTAAGGTGGAAGGCCTGGCAGTGGCAGCAGCTGGGCGTTTGGGTGGGGCAGCCGGTGCTGAGCCTGAAGCAAGGCTCATGGGTTTTTTATTCGACCCACCAAAGGTGGTGGGAGCTGGCTGCTTAGGGAGAGAAGTGGGCTGTGTTTTGGCTTTCGATGTTGAAGTCTTTGCAGGTTGAGTGGTGGCCAAAGGCTTTAAGTTGATTTGTTGTTTTTTTTTAAAGGCCAACATCAAACACACAGACAAGAATAAAAACAAATTTAAAAAAAAGGTATAAATTGCACAATTCAAAGTAAAATTATAAGCAATGAGGATAGATGCAACTGAAAATTAGCACTCCTTTCTTCTGAGCTCAGTAAATAGTGGAAAGACACCAGGATGCAGATAAGGAAAACTGGGAATTGTTTCTTAATGACAGGGTCACAAATTCCAGCAGTTTGGCACCTGAAGATTTAAATTCAGTCATAACTTTAAACAATTAACTAACTGCAATAATTCTGTGAAGAAAGTCACCAGCAGGTGATTAGGCTATTTATTATCTGCACCTCTATGAGGCAATATCAACGTCCTGTTTTAAGCCCACACTAAAATGTGGCATTTGTACTTTGCAATAAGTACCAATAAATGTCTGGAGCTATGATCCACCTTAAAAATCTGTGCTCCTTTTTCATTAACAGAGACTTCAGAATGGATTTCTGAATAATTCTGTAATTCCCTTTACTATTGTTGTTAAGGGAAGCAGAAACAACATCTGCAGAACAGATATTCAAGATAATATGGTCAAAAGCTAAGATTTAAAGGTTTGAGTTAGGCCACCATGGTAAAATGGGAATATAAAATAATTTTCTAAGCATGTCCAAACTTGAGGAAGGACTCATAATAGCTCAGAAAAAAGAAATTTCATTTGCATGATTCAAGCAATAATAAGCAGAAGATAGTTTTAAAAAATTACAGTAGAAGACAACCCACCATTCTGGCACCTACCTTTGCTTTCTTCTCTGGGCTTGGTGGGAGCTCCTTGTTTGGAGGGGCGGTGATGTCATTTCCGGTCACACTCCCAGTAAGCCGTCCTTCTTCTAGTTTGGCTATTCCTAAAGGGGGAAAAGTTATGCTAAGCAAATGATTTTCACACCCATTGCGAAAACACAAGTCTTTGCAGAGACACGCCACTAACTAGCACTTCATTCTGAGAAAGTCCAGAGCTATGCTGCTGAAAGTGGACAAGACTCCCAAGTCCCCCTCGCTGTGACGAAGGACAGTTTTAGACTCCAGAGATTCAAGCAGCCTGTCCCTGTGGAGAAGCAACTTAACAAGGATTTGCACAAATGCTCAGTGGAAGGAAATGGCCCTTGAAGTTTGGTTTCCCTTCCCTGGAGACCGGCAAAGGGGTTCTGTCACCCAACCACTAACTCCCAGAGCACATAAGGGACAAAAACCACTTCTACTAGAGTTTATCTCTTGGAATAAAGGTTGCTGAGAGATGGGATAAGAGCCAGAAGATCATCCAATGTCCTCCCCTTCCTTCCTTTCCCTGTAAAGCACCACTTTATGGAGGATGTGAGATGAACTTGATCTGGTTCTAGCAGTGACCCAGATTTCCAACAAGGCCGAGGAGACCCATGAAATCAGATCCAGGGTCAGAAATAAAGTCGACAGCCTAAGGCTACGCCCAGCAGCACCACTGTGGGGAGGTGACTCCAGATTTCAATACAGCTATACCAGAAAGCATTAAAATACCATGAAATTTATAACCTGGGTGTGGGGAACACCTAACTGGCACAAAATCTAGAAGCCACAAAAGATAAGTTGGACTACAGAAAAATAAAAAGCTTCCACGTGCCCCAAAAAACAATACGAAAAGTCAAAAGGCAAATGATAAACAGGAAAAAAGTATTGAACCTCACATCAAAGACACAGAGCTTATTACATAAACTACTCCTACAAATCAACCAACTCCTATAAAGGCCGAAAAGAAAATGAACAGGAAAAATGGCCAAAAGAATATGAACACAGTTTACAGAAAAAGAAATACAAATCACTTTTGAAAATATGAAAAGATACCATTTCTAACCTAACATATTGTCAAAAAGACCTAAAATCTCAAAGTAGCTGTTGGGGATAACGTGAGGACATACGCTGCTGGAAGTGTGTGAAATGGTACAAATCAGATGCAGGGCAGTCTAGCAGTATCTCTGAAAATTACAAGTGCAGATAAATTCTAATCCAGAATTACAATTTCTGGAAATTTATCTTAGAGATATATTCACATACCTGCAAAATAGCAAATGTGTATGGTCTTTCACCAGAGCATTGTTCCTAAAAGCAAAGGACTGAACCCAGAAGTCTGTTAACTGAAAACTGGTTAAAGCATATGGCAGAAGTATCAATGTTATCTCTGAATTTGAGAAAATAAACCATGACTGATAGGGAACGATCTCTACTCAGTGAAAAGAAAAGCAAGGCACAGAACAGTAGGTATAACATGAAACCATTGTCTAGAAAAGACAATACACTTCTATTGCAAATACACTTGCACATGCATTTTTTAAAAGTCTTTGGAAGAACGATGATGAAACAAAACAATGGTGACTTAATTTTGGGATCTGGTGGAAGACCAGGCACAAAACTAGGGAGGGTTAGGAGGCTTTATTTTAAAACTTTTTGTTTTGAAGTAAAGATTCACAGGAAGTTACAAAGAAATGTACAGGGAGGTTCTGTGTACCCTTTACCCAGTCTCCCCCAATGACACCCTGCATAACTATAGTACACCGGGAAGCTGATATTGGTACAATCCAGAGAGCTTATCAGACTTTTCCAGTTTTACATGCATTCATTTGTGTGTGTGTGTGCGTGCGTGCACGTGCATGCAGGTGTGCGGGTATGTAAGCAGTTCTATGCCATTTTATCATGTGTAGCTTTATGTAACCACTACTAAGGATCAAAACACATTAATTGTTCCATCATCACAGAGCTCCCTCATGTTACCCTTTTTTTTTTATAGCCACCCCACTCCCTCTGCCTTTCCAATCCCTTAATCTCTGGCAGCTATTAATCTCCTTGCCAGCTCTAAAATATAATTTCAAGAATATTATATAAGTGGAATCACACAGTGTCCTACTTTTTGGAGCTGGCCTCTTTCACCCAGCAACACGCTTCTGAGGTACATCCGTGTTGTACATGATAAGTCCATGGTGTGGCTGTACCACAGGTTAACCATTCACCTACTGTAGGACATTTTGGTTGTTTCTGGCTGTTGCTATTATAAGTAAAGCTGCGACGAATATTTATTACAGAATTTTGAATAAAATAGGTTCATTGTTACTAAATGGAAATGCAATTAATTGTTTCTTACATGTTGACAGTGTATCCTCTGACACTGATAAACTCTAGTTCTAGGGGTTGTGAGGGTAGATTCCTTGGAATTTTCTACATAAACAATCATATCATCTACAAACACAGCCAGATTTTTTTCTTCCTTTCCAATCTATATGCCTTTTATTTCCTTCTCTTGCTTTACTGTGCTAACCAGAACCTCCAGTACTATGTTAAATAAGAGTGTTGACAGCAAGTATCCTTGCCTTGTTCCCAACTTTAGGGTGAAAACATGTAGTCTTTCACTATTAACTATGATGTCAGCTGTAGGTTTTTTGTAGATGCTCTTTCTCAAGTTGAGGAAGTTCTCCTTCTATTCTTTGATGAGAGTTTATCATAAATGGGTGTTGGATTTTGTTAAATGAATTTTATGTGTTTATGATTTTTATTCTTTAGACTTTTGATATGGATTACACTGATTGGTTTTTGATTGTTGAACCAGCCTTGCATACCTGGAATAAATTCCACTTGGCTGTTGTGTATAATCATCTTAATATACTGCTGGGTGTGATTTGTTAGTACTTTGTCAAAAATTTTTGCATCTAAGTTCATGGGAGATATCAGTCTGTAGTTTGTTTGGTACTGTCTTTGCCTGATTTTGGTTATCAGGATAATACAGACATCATATAATGAGTTAGGAAGTGCTCCTTCCTCTTATATTTTCTGGCAAAGAATGTGTAAAATTGGTGTTAATTATTCTTTAAATGTATGGTAAGATTCTCCACTGAAACCATCAGAAGCTTTTTAATTAAAAATTCAATTTTCTGGGCATATACCCAGAGGAAACTATAATTTGAAAAGATATATGCACCCCTATGTTCATAGCAGCACTATTTACAATAGCCAACACATGGAAACAACCTATATGTCCATCAACAGATGAATGGATAAAGAAGATGTGGTGCGTACATATACAACAGAATATTACTCAGCCATAAAAAGGAATGAAATAATGCCATTTGCAGCAACATGGATGGACCTAGAGATAATCATACTAAGTGAAGTCAGTCATAAGGAGAACGACAAATATCATATGATATCACTTATATGTGAAATCTAAAATATGACCCAAATGAACATATCTACAAAATATAAACAGACTCACAAACACAGAGAACAGACTTGTGATGGCTAAAGGGGAGGGAAGGATTGGGAATTTGGGATTAGCAGATGCAAACTCATATATTTGGGATAAATAAACAAGGCCCTACTGTATAGCACAGGGAACTATATTCAATATCCTGTGATAAACTATAATGGAAAAGAATATTAAAAAAAGAATATATGTATATATGTATGATGGAATCACTTTGCTGTACAGCAGAAATTAAAACATTGTAAATCAACTATACTTCAATAAAATAAAAAATTTCAGTTTCTTTAATGGCTCTTCAGGTTACCTATTTCATCATGGTTGAGTTATGGTAATTTGTGGGTTTTAAGGAACTGGTACATTTCTTCAAAGTTATTGAATTTGTGAGGATAAAGGTGCTCCTAGTATTCCCCTATTATGCTTTTAATGTCTGTAGTGATATCCCCTGTTCCTGTTATTGGTTGGTTGTGTCTCTTTTTCACCTTTGCCAGTTTTGTTAAAAGTTTATCAGTTGTGTTGGTTTTCTTTAAGAACCAGCTTTTGGTTTAATAAATTTTCTTTTCTGTTTTATTGTTTGTAATTTCACTGATCTCTGCTTGTTATGGATTTATTTCGTTCTTTTTTTAGTTTCAGAGTGTTGATCTGAGACCTTTTCTCTTTTCTAATGCAAGCACTTAGTGCCACAAATTCCCCTCTCAGTACTGCTATAGCTGCATTTGACAAATTTTGACATGTTCCTTTTTCTTTTTCTTTTTCTTTGGCTGCACCACAAGGCTTGTGGGATCATCCCCCAACCAGGGATGGAACCCCGGCCCCGGCAGTGAAATCGCCAAGTCCTAACCACTGTACCACCAGGGAACTCCTGATATGTTCATTTTCATTCAGTTCATTGTATTTTTAAAATGTCCTCTGAAAACTTCCTCTCTGACCCATGGATTATTTAGAAGTATACTATTTAATTTCTAAGTGATTGAAGATTTTCCTGTGGTCTTTCTATTATTGGTTTCTTATTTGTTCCATTATGGTCAGACAATATATTCTGCATGATTTCAATCGTTTAAATGTATTGAAGTTTGTTTTATGACCCAGGATCCATCTTGGTGCATGTTCCACGGGCACTTGAAAAGAATCTACAAACAATAAATGCCGGAGAGGGTGTGGAGAAGAGGGAACCCTCTTGCACTGTTGGTGGGAATGTAAATTGATACAGCCACTATGGAGAACAGTATGGACGTTCATTAAAGAACTAAAAATAGAATTACTGTATGACCCAGCAAGCCCACTACGGGGCATATACCCTGAAAAAAAACATAATTCAAAAAGACACATGGGGCTTCCCTAGTGGCGCAGTGGTTAAGAATCCGCCTGCCAATGCAGGGGACACAGGTTCGAGTCCTGGTCCGGGAAGATCCCACATGCCGCGTAGCAACTAAGCCCGTGTGCCACAACTACTGAGCCTGCGCTCCAGAGCCCGCGTGCCACAACTACTGAAGCCCACACGTCTAGAGCTGGTGCTCTGCAACAAGAGAAGCCCACGCTCCACAACGAAGAGTAGCCTCCGCTCGCCACAACTAGAGAAAAACCTGCGCACAGCAACAAAGACTCAACACAGCCAAAAATAAAAAATAAATAAAAATAAAAATAAATTTTAAAAAAGACACATGTACCCAAATGTTCACTGCAGCTCTATTCACAACAGCCAGGACATGGAAGCATCCTAAATGTCCACTGACAGATGAATGGATAAAGAAGATGTGGTACATACATCACACACTGTGGTACATATATACATCCATATATGGCTGGAATATTACTCAGCCATAAAAAGGAATGAAATTGGGTCATTTGTAGAGATGTGGATGGACCTAGAGTCTGTCATACAGAGTGAAGTAAGTCAGAAAGAGAAAAACAAATATTGTATATTAACGCATATATGTGGTATCTAGAAAAATGGTACAGATGAACGTATTGGCCGGGCAGGAATAGAGAACGAGAGGGTGGGATGAACTGGGAGATTAGGATGGACATATATACACTACCATGTGTAAAATAGATAGCTAGTAGGAACCTGCTGTATAGCACAGGGAGCTCAGCTCCGTGCTCTGTGATGACCTGGATGGGTAGGAAGGGTGGGGCGGGGGCGGGGGTTGGGAGGGAGGTCCAAAAGGGAGGGGATATATGTATACGTATAGCTGATTAACTTTGTTGTACAGCAGAAACTAACACAACATTGTAAAGCAATTATACTCCAATAAAAAAAAGAATATTCTGCTGTTGTTAGGTGGAATTTCTAGAAATGTCAATTGGTTGCTGTTGTTTGATGTTACTGTTAAATTCTTCTTTACCTTTACTAATATTCTGTCCAGTAGTTCTATCAATTGCTTACAGTGGGATGTGGGCTTCTCGTTGCAGTGGCTTCTCTTGTTGTGGAGCATGGGCTCTAGGGTGCACGGGCTTCAGTAGTTGCAGCAGGCAGGCTCAGTAGTTGTGGCTCACAGACCCTAGAGTGCAGGCTCAGTAGTTGTGGCGCACGGGCTTAGTTGCTCCACGGCATGCGGGATCTGCCGGGACCAGGGCTCGAACCCATGTCCCCTGCATTAGCAGGCAGATTCTTAACCACTGTGCCACCAGGAAAGCCCATAACGTCTATTTCTTTGCTGAGATTTTCTAGTTCCATTTGTTTCAAGAGAATTCATAACTTCTTCTTGAAATAATTTTATGATGGATTTTAAAACGGGATTTTAAAATCCTTTTTGTACATTAGCAGGTAATCACTGTTTAAATTTAGTGTGCAGGTAGTTTCAATAACAATTTAGTTCCCAGGGCCCTTGTAATGCACTACAGGCCTGCTGTGTTTTTCTGTTTCCATGAGGCTGTCACTCAATCCCTGTTGGTATTGCCTGCAAGGGCTAAAGGCACTTCCCTGGGACAGATGGTTTCACTGGGTGGGGGATGAGTGATGCTGGACCCACGGAATGCAGACTTTCTCCTGGCCTGATTTCTGGCTGCCTGATGCTGGTGGACTTCCTGTTTTGATGCCACTGGGAGCAGGAAGCACCTAACTGGCCAGATGATGGAGGAAAGAGTGTAGCAGGAAACCTACCTACCTTTCCTTCTGCTACTGGGTAGAAGGCTGGTGCCGCTGGTGCTGTCACCTAGTGGGGACAGGGGATGAGCTTCCCTGTCACTGTGGGTGGATCAGGCCTGCAACTGCTGCCAGGTGTGACGTGCACAACAGGTAGGCCCTGATGACCTCTGCTGACACTGTACCTGCAAGAGGATCGAGTCCACCACCACTGCTGGAAATGGGGAGGGAAAGAGGGTTTCCCCGTTCCTGGTCTATGGTCAAAAGAGAGCAGGTTTTTTTTTCTTTCTTTTTGCCTTTTCTTCTTCTTTTATCTATGCTTGTGGGTGATTCCAGGTTGTAGACACTCTCCAGTGCCCAGAACAGGACACATGGAAGATTAAAAAGAAAAGCCAGGGAACTCACTGCACTGTCCTTCCTCAAGTCCTGAGCCCTACCCAGCCTGCCCTCTCCCTTCTACCTTTCAGATTCCTTTTCTGATTATCTGGCACATTCTTTCCAGAGTATTTACCTGTATTTAGAAGAGAGGAACAGGAAAAAGTGAATCAATGTCACCTTCTCTTGGAAGAAGATTTTCTAATGTATAGCATTTTGTACTTTTTGATGCTTGAAACCATACGCATTTCTAGTTGAAAACAGAATTTTTTTAGTTTTAAAAATATGAAGAAAGAAAACCACCCCCACCATGCAAGGTATTGGTAACGCCTTTGTTCTAGAGCAAGCTGAAAGAATATCTCACCAAATGTCTGACTTGTTGCCACTGGCCACTGGCCTCAGACCACCATGAACATTTTTCAATAAGCACAGGATTTTTTAGCAAACAACATGAACACTTCATGAAGCCTCACTGCTTATGATATAAACATGCAACATCTCAACCTGCACAAGTTAAGTGTCACCCAGTGAAAAACGCCTGACTGCCACATAAGCAGAAACCATAGTCTTCCTCCCAGATGGTGCTTCTCACCATGACCCTCCTCCTTTGCTTCCAGGGTATATACCAGCCAACTGCCAGAGACCACCACCCAAATGTCCCTACAGTTCCACAGAAGAATGTTCAAAAAGAACACAGCTCTACAAAACTGCTCCCTTCTGTTGCATCTTTCCATTATTTGTACTACTACTTGCTGGAAAACCCAGGCTCAAAATCACAGCATCATCTTCAACCACCGCCCCCCTCACCTTCCACACCCAGTTTTCAAGTCCAGTTGATTTCGCTTCTGGTATACTTCCCCTATCACGTCCTCAGTAGTTCACCTTTTACTACTACGTGAATCCAACTGTCATCATGGGATTTTTTTGCCTTCAATCCTCTGTCTTCCAGTTTATCTTTTCTACTGAGAACAGGTGAATCTTCTCAAAGCCAAATTTGGGCCACTTTATTTATTGTCATAGGCAGTCAGGACAGTTTTTTGAACATGGGAGTAAGGTTTAAACAACTCAGGGAACAACTAAACTTGGGTTCCAAACAACTTTCTAGATTTGTTATCCCATTATTTCTTGCCACAGATGTACAGATGGCTTTGGCATATTTGGTGTACCCACATCCTTCTCCAGAGGAGCCCCAGATGAAGTGGGCAGCTCAAAATGGCCAAGACTGGTGAAGAAGGCTTTGGTACCTGGCACACAGGTGACTGGACCAAGCTGAGACAATAAGATATATTTACTCATTCTTTCCCTAAAAGAAAGAAAATATGAAAACTATAGCCAAGCAACATTGGGTTCCTGAGATATAAAGTAGGGCACAGAACCCAAAACCATGGCAACCAATGTCCTGTGCAGACCAGAGACAGAAAGGAAGCAAAAAGTAAGAGACGGCAGAGAACAGTTTCCAGAAGGGAAGAGAACGGAACACATGTTCAGGGCAAAGCAGAGGTCCTAAGTGAGATACACAATGGCTGTACCTGGGCTACACTTCCTGCAATAGGATTCCCTGAGATTGTCAACGAATAGCTTTCTATAAATTTGAGTTCCTATGAGTGTTTCTGTTCTTTGAAACTAAATAATCATTAAGAGAAGCCCCACAAATACTCGTCATTGTTCTTTTACCTAATGTGAGCTGTCTGAGCTTCATACCTTTGCCTGGAAGGCTTTCCCTCCACGTTGTTAGGCTTCCAAGGCCACCTCCTCCCGGAAGTTTTCATGATTCACAATCCTCTCACACAACCCCACCCCCACCCCCCGACCCCTGCCACCCCAACTAGATCACAAGTCGCTCGAGGATAAGGACAATATCCAGGGCCTAGGTAGTGGCATACGATAGGTATGGTGAACAATGAATCCTTATATAGCTTTATTCTACATAGAGTTTAGCAGTCAGCATTCAAACATTTATTAGGTAAACAGATCAGTGAGGTTTGTCAGTCATATGACATTTTTTTCCTACCACCGTGAACTTCTCTTAGTGTGAACTAGGACAAACTTGTTCTGAAATAAACAAAAATCTTCACTCATTACCACCTAGAAGGTATATGGCACTGAACTGGGTACCTGGGGATCAAGCAAAAAAAGATGAGACAATCCTATCCAGGAGGCCCTTACAGTTCTGCTACAGTTCGAAGGAAGTGACAGCATAGAACACCTGAGTCTTATCATCTTGGAGTCATAAGAAATCTTAGTGGAAATATGATGCTTTTTTGCCCACCTCTCTTAAAAAAAAACAAAAACCAAAAAAACAACAACAAAAAAAACGCCACACACCTGCCAGTCTTCAAGGGTCTTTTCCACTTACCCTTACCCCTAGAAAATACCACTTCTAATATTAAGAAAAAATGAGTAAAACATTTTTGTAAAAATGTACTGAGAGGTATAAATACTAGGAAAAGAGGCTATTTTTATAACAAACAAAACACATATTGTAAATCTCCATTAACTAGCTTGTGAATCACAGTCCTTTGTGCACAAACTGAACTCAGAGGAAAACAAGCTTTTGTAAGACCACCAACAATAAGACCAGCGGAGGGCTGGGGGTGGGGAAGACAAGAAAGGGCCGGGAAGAAAGACAAAGCTGCGGCCGCAAGGACCGCAACATTTAGCTGTTTATTAACCACAAGTCTCTCCACTGTCCACTTTCCCTTTCTTCCCCTTCTCCTCACAAATCCTCCTAACACACATACACAGAGAGAAAACTAGAAGCAAGACCGGGTCAAACATGAAGAACAGGAAAAGAATATTAAATAGCCAGCTTTAAAAGGCTCTTTTTCAGCTTGAACAAAAGCAAAATGTTCTCAAAAGCAAAACAGAAAACAGAGCTTGCACCCAGACTGCACTACTTAATGAGAGGTTAGTGCTGATAAAGCCATTGTGAATCCACAGTGACAGATTTTCAAGCAAGGAAATCAATCAGCTGTGATTGGATGATTTAGGGCTCGGGAGTCATCTGGTTCAAACCAACAGGGAGCTGAGGGGTGGGAGGATGGGGGGAGGGGTGGGCAGGGTGACATGAGGTCAAGTAAGGGGCTCTATGTCTTATGCCCACCCCTCTGACGGGATTCGGCCCACGCCCTCAGTCCACACCATCTGTCACACCAACAGACGTGCAGGCTGACCCAGCTAGAGTCACTTTGTGCACTCTCTCGCTTCACTCTCCCCAACCTTCCGATGCAAGGGAATTCAGCTTTCCCTGGGCAGTCACAGACTCCAAGCAGGAACAAGCCGCCTAACGCTCCTGCTGGTAATCTGTCACTTTGGTTCCTTCCTTGCTGTCTGCTTGTTCCCCATGGAGGCAAAATTTAGAAACATACCATCACGTGGGGTCTCTTCACACAGGAACGATGGAGTGCTCTGGGTTGTGGTGACCTCAATTTCCTTCTTCCCTGCCAGAACTGTCTGTCCTGGCCGTTTCTCACCTCCCCGGCAGACCTGGAAGCATGAATCCGCTCTAGTTTCACTAGTATCTTCTTGTCCTTTTTCCTTGCTGCTCACTTCAGGAATCTGCTCCAGCTTACCATGGAGACAGAACCCAGCAGTGCCCAGTTCCCTCTTCCCAGAGCTGCTGCTGCTGCTGTTGTTGAAGTGGGTCAATTCTTCTCTCCTCTTGGCCACTGGTTCCTCGCAGTTGAAAGGAGGTATCTCTTCAGTAGACAGAATGGGCAGTTCTCCAGGGTTCAATTTGTGGCTGGCTGTCTGTTCCTCAGCCACCGTCATGGAGCGCCTAATGGCAGGAGCCCCCAGTTTTTGGGGTGTGGGACTCAGCATTGGGCTACTGGTGAGGAGTAGCAGGCCAGAAGAAAGCTCTTCTTGGGCGGGAAGTTCAGGATACTTATCTGCAAGGTTGACTGCTGGGGGTACTGAGAGATGAGAGCACTCAGACAGGGCCCGGCGCATTGCCTTCTTCTGCTGGGGGGCTTGGTCAAGCAAAGCCCCCTCCTCAGTAGAACTCAATTTCTCCAACTCCTTATCATGGTCTTTGATATGAGAGCTGGCATTCAAATAGTCCGGGGTGAACTCGACCCTAGTGATTGGTGGAATGGCAGTGGGTGAGTGTGCAACAGTGGCGGCTGGGTGGGCTACAGCCACCGCTAGGGAGGACTCATATTCGAGCTGCCCAGAGCTATCACTCACCACCCCAATCACCCGGCAGCCAGCAGGGATGCCATTCTCCTTTCCTAGAATTCCTTCCCTTGAGTGCTGAGGGCCTTGAGCCACTGACACTGGATGAAAGTTGGGGTTCCAAACACTGGTTTCCTGCTCCTTAACATACTGGGTGGGCATGTCAGCAGCCCCAGGGAAATCCAGATCTGGCTGGCTCTCTGTCTCCGGCACATTCTTCCCTGCTACCGTCCCCGGAACTATAGTGGCTTTGTTTTTGCCTGGCCCCTCTCTGGGCCCCAGATGTAACTCGGCCATCTTCTGGTGCACTGAGTTCCCCTCCAAGGGATGGCAGCTGTCTGCAATCACATACCTGCTCGCAAGGTGACCCGAGGTGGCTTGATACGCCTTGTCCTGCGCTTCAATGCCGAGCTCTTTGTCTAGCTTCCCCTCAGAGAAGCAGAGCTTATTCTGCTCCAGGAAGCTGGCATTCTTCACAAGCCCGTCTTTCAGCTGCCTGTCCATGCTGACATTCAGCCCGATCTCATTCAGCTTGCCCTCTGTCCTCTGCCACTCAAACCCAGCTTGGCTCATTTCTTTTGTGGAATCCACCCAGCACTGTGCAGGCTGGCCCTGACAGAGCTGGCCGGGAGCGGCAGTGCGTGAGGCTGGCTGCTTGTGTGAGAGCGACATCGCCTCTTCCACGGCTCTCCCCACCGCTCCTGGAGCTCTAACACCACCTATGATCACAGAGCTGGCAGTGACATCATACCAAGTCCCCAGCATTCATGACTAAACCTGTCTTTCGCCCAACACTCCTCTCTCCTCAAGCAGTTGGATGATAAATGTATTTACTAGTGTGAAAGGAACGAAGGAAGAAGGAAGGAATGAATGAAAAAGAAAGAGAAAGCAAGGAAACTGCTCCTTTCTGCACAATCGAATGCCACTGTTAAACTGAAAATGTAACTTCCTGTTAACTGGTACTCTGTTTAGATCTGCAATTTAAAACACGGGATGGTGCTAATCTGGGTACTGAGGGTAGTAATGATGCCAGCTTTCACCAGTATAGACACGTGTGTACCCACACACTCGCTTATGTGACACTATGCCCACACTTCCACTGTCACCTACTCAAAAAACTGTTTTAAAAATAAGACTCAATTGCCAATCCTAAGCCATAACCCTTAAAGAACAATGACTCCAAAAAATTGCTCAAAATTTCACTTAAAAAAAAGAACCTTAATGTAATATCAAAATTGGAAGCATTCATTTCTCAGAGGAAGAGTAGTTTTGCTGTCATAACAACTTAACAAATTCACTTGAAAACTGACTTGATTTTGTCCCTAAAACCCAGTGCGAGCTCCATCTTGTAGCTCTGCATTGTGCAAGAGTCTAATAAGCGGTTCGTTTAAAGGTTTCAGTGATCAGCACTTTGGGGACATGTATCCAAGTTGCAAGACACTTGTGTTGACAATACATCCTCGTACTTTTATTCCTGCCCCTGATCCCTCTTAGTTTCTTGGACAAGATGTGTCTCTCCCTTCTGCACCAGCCCTGCCTGCTCTTTCCAGCCTGCTGATCACTTAGTTGCCACAGGAACACACTGCAGCAGTTCATCTTCCTCCGACCTCTAGGACTTAGGGACCTTGGCTATCTGTGGCTTGGGGTTTTAGCCGCCCACCAGAACCCACTGCCCCCATTTAATTCAGCATAGTCCTTTGCTGCCCTGAGCTTTGAGTTTACAAACTGTACTTTCAGGATTGAGGGACCCACGAGAGAAAATTCTTGAAAAAAAAGTTACACTGAAAGGATAGGAAAAACTCTGCCTTGAACAAAGCTGATTTTGTTGCCTAGCCTGTAAGTCACTAATTGAAGTAACATAGGATATTGTGAAATAGTCTATCAAGAATACAAGAGATGGGCTTCCCTGGTGGCGCAGTGGTTGAGAGTCCGCCTGCTGATGCAGGGGACACGGGTTCGTGCCCCGGTCCGGGAAGATCCCACATGCCGCAGAGCGGCTGGGCCCGTGAGCCATGGCCGCTGAGCCTGTGCGTCCGGAGCCTGTGCTCCGCAACAGGAGAGGCCACAGCAGTGAGAGGTCCGCGTACCGCCCCCCCCCCAAAAAAAAAAGAATACAAGAGATGGGCTTCCCTGGTGGCACAGTGGTTAAGAATCCGCCTGCCAATGCAAGGGACAGAGGTTCGAGACCTGGTCCAGGAAGATCCCGCATGTCGTGGAGCAACTAAGCCCGTGCGCCACAATTACTGAGCCCGCGAGCCACAACTACTGAAGCCCGTGTGCCTAGAGCCCATGCTCTGCAACAAGAGAAGCCACTGGAATGAGAAGCCCGCGCACCTTGCCGCAACTAGAGAAAGTCTGCCTGCAGCAATGAAGATGCAATGCAGCCAAAAAAAAAAAAAAAGTGAAGAGATTACCAAGGTCCAGTCCAAGAAAGCTTCCTTAACTGGAGCCTCTGTCCGCATTACTCACCTTCTCTACTTGCTATTCATACCCTTCACATAATTTTCTCAATTCCCAACTAGAGCACAAGAACCAACCCTAATATGTTTCCTGCGTTAGCATCAGTACCTAACACAGAGCTATATTCATGGTCAGGAGTGGTAGTGTTGCAATGCTGGAAAAAATGTGAACTTAACCTCTGTCCTGAACATTAACTGAACTCGTATACACCTCTCCTTCCCCTTGACCTTAAGTAGCTTAGCAGCAATACATGCAAAAGCACAATAAAGGTTCATTAGCAAGAAACTAGGGTCACCTTACTCTACAGCAAAGCTCTCACCAAGGAAAAGCTAGGATGGATGTATAATAAAATGAAAAATGAAGGTGGTGCCAGGAGGGTCATGATTCTAATTAGTAATGGGAAAAAATAAGAGATGAGTCTTGGGTATATAAAGGCTTGGTGATAAAACACGGTCAAATTCTGGCTTTCAAAGAATGAGGAAGGTGTGTCTTATTCCTTAGCAATTGTCTGCTACTATTTTCCATTCTCAAGTGGACTTACATTCATGTTGGTGTCCTGTTACAGTGCTCAGCACTGTGAGCATCCCTTCACTGCTGCTTCTGAGTGGGCAAGCAGGTCCTCCTGCTTCACTAAGAAAACATGGAGATCCAGAGGCTTTTACAGAGGGGAGGGGACAGAGTGGCTTATAGTTTGATTACACTATTGCTTTGCAACACATACCAAGCAAGAGATCACACGGAACAAGAATTAATGTGTTTATTTCTCTCCCAATGAGGTGACTGCTACCTGGATGGCAAACAATGAGAAAAATCTAGTACAGAATAATTAGTAAAACCTGAGGATGACCCTGTCAGTGCCCTAGTCCAATTCAGAATTACAAACACAATCTCACGCAGGAATGCACATTCACCCACGGGAGAGAGCTGCATCAAGGAACTCAAACCCCCCCCCGAGTCACTGTGATATTTTATCAAGTTGGCGGATGAGGAACTTACATGAAGTCTTAGAAAGCTGAGCGTGCCCAGGTAAAAAGAAATGTACTTAAGAACCCGAAGACTTAAATTCTAGACTCAGTTGCCACTAGAATTCCTTGCCTCTGGGTTCTGCTTCTACTCATTCAGAACTCACAGAAATGTCACCTCCTCTGTAAAGTCTCCTAGACCCCCAACTCCTAAACTGAATCCTTAATGTTTACACAGAACTACACTTGTTCTACTTCTTCTTAGGATTTGGAAACTACACCATAATCTTTTCTGTATGTGCCTTTCCTGGAAGCTTCTAGAAGGCAGGAAGCTCTCTGCCTGTCCACCTCTGCTATGCAGGTACCCAGCACAGTGCTTGATACAGTGCTTAAGTAGGCTCTCAAAAAAGTTCTGCTCAAGGAGGAATGGACGGATTCCTTTCAAGGACTTCTATCATTTGACCTGATCTCTCCCATCGTTAAACTCATGTAGACAGGTGCCGATGTGGAATGTCCTTTGGGCTGAAGGTTTTTAAGTTCCATTCTGTCTGAGTCTGAGGAAAGTGCATGGACTCCCATGTGTCTGGTCAGAAGGCGGCCTCTCTTTTATCAGACTGTATAACAACTTGTCAAGCTTCCAAGGGCTCTGGCACAGCTTGCAGGTCTCTGATCTCAGCAGATGCACTGGCAGATGTTTCTGTTTTTGCCTTGTGCCTTGAGCTAGTACTCAACCTGTTCAGGGCCTTGGTTTTGATACGCTCCACAACTGGTTTCTCTGCATTCTTTCAGTTACCAAGGCAACAAAGCTACTTTCCAGAATGACCAAATGTTCTCTGTTACTGTCTCCAGGAAATAATTTCTAATAAATTATCATTACAATGAAAGTCGGTAAGTCTACTGATTACAATGATGGATGACACTCTACTAATAAAAGCTGAAGACTGTGAAGCTGCAATCTAGTTTCTTACCTGGAAGAAAATGATGTTTGTTTATATATAAATATACATGTATACAAAAACATTTCAAAACCATATTCTACTAAATCTTAGAAAAATTTCTTAGTACATGTTTAACTCAAGAAAATCGTGATTCTTCATGATTAACTTTCAGAAGTTGGGAGGCAGACAGAATGAAAAAACTGAAGCTAGTAATCTGATTTATGTGACCCTTGATAAAGGTAATTCATGTACCAGGACCCACAAAATGGAGGCCGCCCCAGTGGCTTGGCCCACAAATCTAAATCTAAGTCAGCCTGCACTTCACTGTCAAGGAAAGCACCTCACTGTCAAGGAAACCTAAAACACACCAAACAATCCTACAACTCAGCTTCAGCTAGCTCACCTTACCCTAGAAAATTGGACCTGTCAGCCTTATAAGGAAACCCCAGGCCTCCTAGCCAGTCATGCCCTATTTCCCCCAATTGCCGCTTATAACGCTCTATAATACTCGCTCTTGCCCAGAATCCCTCGGTAAGAGCGGTCCACTGTTGTCCACTGTACTCCCCTAATCCATGGATTGTTCTCCCTTAAGTAAAGGACATCACACTCATTACTAAATTGCATTATTTTTGTCATTTAACAGGCAAAAGCATTAAAATGCTTACAGATGAAAAGTCCCCCAAGAAGTACAACTTGGAAATTCCAGGCCTTTTGAGTACTGAGCCTAGCATAGCCTCCCTGAAAAAGATAAGAGATGCATGCAAGGAAACTAGGTAAAAGCCCAACTCCCTCCACCAATTACCTCCAGTGTAAAGTTTAAGATCCTCTGCTCATGGAGGTACACATGACTCTCAGGACCCTTGAAGAGCTTACCTTTTCTCCCCAGTCTTGTCTCAGAATGTTTCTCCCTGCTCCCCCACATGATGTATATACCAGTCACAACCAAATGTTTGCTAGTCCTCAAGTATTCCATACACGTGCACTTCACTATGCCTCTATGCCGTCTATCCCCTAGAATGCCTCACACCCTGCTTATCAGCTCTTCAAACTTCCAGACCCATCAAATGTCACCTCCTCCAGTAAGCGTTCTTTTGCTCTCCTAAGAGTACTTACTTTCTGCTCTGTATTCCCATGGCATATAGCTCATCCTTCTATTACAAAACTTCTCTCACTAGAGTAAAATTATCTGTTTATGTGTTTATCTCCCCACTTCGGAATCCTTGAGGAGTATAAGCTGCGGCTTCTTGATCTACCCCTAGAATGTGGGAATAATGTTACCTGGTGTTTGCTGAATGAATGAATGAATGAACTAGATACTAAAAAATCCAAATCATGTTGAGTGTTCACTATCTGCAGAGCAACAGAAAATGTTTATATGACAATCAGCTTTTTGTCTAAACTTATACAAATTACATCGTTGCTGAACAGTTTAAAAACTAGCAGTTTCAATCTGCTCACAGCTGAGATGACCTACTCAATGTCACAGGTAAAAAATAAGCATGGAAGTCCCCTCTACTGTCCACTTCATATTTTAAAGGAGTAAAAACTTCTGCAACACCAAAAGTAAGAAGCAAGTTGCTTTTGCTTTTCATTTGCTTTCTTAATCTTCCAGTGCTGTCAGCCAGAGGGTAAAAGTGAGGGAGTGTGAGGGGAAGAAATTCCTTTTAAAGTAGAAAAAGCAATATTTGCTGGACTTGTTTCACAGAACATTTAGATGCTCTGGCTCAAATAAGGTGAACAGTAGCACAGAACTGTTTGAGGGTTAAGAGTTTAAGAGAGTGCTGAGCATATAGTAAGTTTCAATAAACAATAACTGTTTTTAGTTATTGAACATATAGAATCTCCCAATAAATTTCATTAATATACAGCTAGTAAGAAGAAAACAAGCCAGAGAATGAGAGGGTAAGTGGGAAGAAAGCAATAAGGAAACTTCACAAATGGCACTACATTTAAGATGTGGCTCAGTGGGTAAGAATCCGCCTGCCAATGCAGGGGGCACGGGTTCGAGCCCTGGTCCGGGAAGATCCCACATGCCGTGGAGCAACTAAGCCCAAGCACCATAACTACGGAGCTTGCGCTCTAGAGCCCGAGCTCCACAACAAGAGAAGCCACCGCAATGAGAAGCCCACGCACCGCAACGAAGAGTAGCCCCTGCTCGCCACAACTAGAAAAAGCCCGCGCACAGCAACGAAGACCCAACGCAGCCAAAAATAAATAAATAAATAATTAAAAAAAAAAAAAAAAGATATTACCAAATGGGCACTTCTCCAGTTGTAAGATTGTAGTGAGCTCTAAGATTACAAATGATTTTTTCATCTGCTGAGCATATTTTATTTATGTACAAGGGCCTTGAAACTGTTAGGATTTGAGGTTTATAAATTACTCCGTTTCACACCAAAAGAATTTCCCACCATAAACTGATATTCCCAGCTGTTGGAAGACTGTTGATGGGCTCAAGAAAACTGAAGAAAAAGAAATGAAGCCAGATAAAAGGGAGACATGGCTCTCACTATGGCAAAGGGAAGGGCCTATCTATGGAGACCCATGATAACTGTCCCTCTCACAGAACAACATGCCAAGTGCACTGCCACTCACAGCTCTCCTTGGCTTCCTTCCAGGGGAGCGACTACTGTGGAGCCATCGCATATACCAGAGTCCAGTAAGGATCGCCCTTTCAACCTTGCTCTTCCCTGCACAAAACACACGGTCCCAAAAGAAGTCCTTTTCGGACAAGTTGAGCTCAGATTTCCTGAAGTATCTCAATGTTTCCTACTTAGAGCAATATGCATAATATGTGAAGAAACCTTCTGCTAAAGTTTCCCTAAACTTTAGACATGAAAAAATAACAGGAGAGGAATCATTAAGCTGGAAGAGACTTTAGCAGTATATTCACTTTCCCTACTTCCAAAGAAGATAAGCGTAGCAAAACGTAACTCAATTATAATTTAAAAACTGGCATTAGACATCATATACAGTAAAGCTCTATGCTGGGTGGTAGGGAGAACACAGGAATAAATCAAACACAGTCTCTGCCTAGAGAATAAAATGCTAGACAGACTTAAAAGACCTAGATTCTAATCCTAAATTAGCCTCTGATTAGTTTATGTCCTCATGAGGTGTCTCCATTTTCCAACTAGAAAAGTGCTTAGTTATAGAGCTTGGATATTAAATTTTTTTTTTTTTTTTTTTTTTTTTGCGGTACGCGGGCCTCTCACTGTTGTGGCTTCTCCCGCCGCGGGGCACAGGCTCCGGACGCGCAGGCTCAGCGGCCATGGCTCACAGGCCATGGCTCACAGGCCTAGCCGCTCCGCAGCATGTGGGATCTTCCCGGAGCGGGGCACGAACCCGTGTCCCCTGCATCGGCAGGCGGACTCTCAATCACTGCGCCACCAGGGAAGCCCTGGATATTACAATTTAAAAAATATAATTATTAGTCATCGACCTTCATCTTTTTCTTTTTAAGAACCTAAAACTTCTGGAAGGTTCCTCTGAGGCAAGAATGAGGAAAGCATGGGCCTTAGAGTCAGAAAGACTTGGGTTTAAATTCTATTTCTGCCACTTCACTATCAGTGTGACCTTAACATGGAGAGACTCCATTTCCTCACGTGTAAAATGGAGAGAATCCTTCAAAGTACTGTTGTGTGTGTGTGTGTGTGTGTGTGTGTGTGTGTGTACACGACTATGCACCTACCTATCTACAGACAACTACACACTTAGTATTCACTCAACAGGTGGCAGATGCTATTATTTTTATGGGCACCACTAATAATATCTTCACTGTCCAAACACTGAAAACCATGGGTGACACCATCCGACCACAGGAGAGTTAACATGAATGATTTGAAATGAGGAACAAAAATAAAATTTACCAAGGCCAGGTCTATTACCAGTCATGCATGAAACATCAGAGCCCACCTGAACCCAGAAGGGGTTACCCTGCCTAGTTCCCTGTCACAAATCCAGGCGCTCCCCATTCCACTCAGTCCCCTGCCTCAGAGCCCAGGCCTGCCTAAAGCTCTGCATCTGCACATTCACCTGCTTTCTGAACATCTCTGAATAAGCATTATTAGAAACATACAAGATCTTGGGAATTCCCTGGCCGTCCAGTGGTTAGGACTCCGCACTTTCACTGCCGAGGCCGCGGGTTCAATCCCTAGTCAGGGAACTAAGACCCCACAAGCTGTGAGGCCAAAGAAAAGAGAAGAAACATACAAGATCTGCACAAAGAAAATACCAGCGAGGGACTAAGACACGTAAACCTGAACATGTGATGTTATTGAATATGGCATGTATTACATGTCGGACAGAAAAACTCAACATATGCAACAACTCTCCCTAGGGTAATCCGTACATTTAACGTGATTTCAAGAACAAGACTGACTGGATTTTCCCCCTGCAAACCTATGAGCCAATTGTCAAGTTTATATGAAATAATAAACAAGCAAGAATAGTCAGGAAAACTCTGAAAAATAGGGTGACATGTGGGGCTAGGCCTATTAGATATTAAAATATATTATTAAGCCACATTGTGTTACTTAGAGCATGACAAAGGTGGCATTTCAGAGGGAGACAGAATATACAAATATAGTGAGACAACCAAGTAATCATATCTCATATTTCATAAACAAAATACACACACACACACACACACAGAAACAAATAAGCAAATTCTAGACTGATCAAAGATTAAAAATGTGAAAAATTTAAAATATTTTTATAAACTCAGAGCAGGGATGGCTTTTATAAACTGGATAATAAAGGAAGTCATTTAAGAAGTAAAACACAAAATACATTTATACCAAGTAATAATTTTTTACCTATTAGGTCAGCACACCTTAACAAAAAAGAAAAACCACACTAGTAGGAGAAAGTACAGGGGAACAGGTACTGGTCTACACTCAGGGTGGGAGTACAGTTCTGGTGCATCTCTGTGCCCCTATGAGGAACAATTTGGCAACACCTCTCAAAAAGATAAACAGATATTCTTCAAACCAGAGGTTCTAATCCAGAGCCCCTTTTTATTACACAGATGTTATTTGTGTAAGTATGTACGTACATAAGTATGACATTCTGTATATACAAGATTAGTTTACGTACCTTGTTTCTAATAGAAAAAAAGGGAAAACACCTGAACATCCATCAATAAAGAAGTGGTAAAATACATTAGAGTATCTCCATACAATGAAATACTATACATATACAGCTATTTAAAAAGACTGAGGCCCCTTTCTTTGTACTGATTTGTAAAGAGCTCTAAAATAACTAGGTTTACAAATCAAGGTACACATCAGTATGCATGATATGTCTCACTTTTATAAAATCAGGAAATATATATATCATTGATTCTTTATGCGTAAATTGTTTGGAAGGACGTGTAAGACATTGTTAACACTGGTTGCCTGTGGAGAGGGAAACTTGGATGGGGGTTAACAGAGGGAGGCAGACTTACATTTTACTGCATATCCCGTTCTACCATGTGAATCTATTAATCTATTCAAAAGTTAATTTTTGAAAATTTTAATTTTACCTACCAAAATAAAAAAAGTATAGATTGTTTTTAGGGAAGGGGTGTGATAGAATTTAGAGAAGATATTTTGTCCAAGATACATCACTCCCTCCTCAGCCACTCTACAAGGCTACTCCTAACACATGTCGCTGAGGGTGGCCTGGCCAAGGTAGGAGCCCAAAAGTTCTACAGCACCTGGCTTGCCTCCTCAAGAATCAGAATAAATCCTCTTCCTACATTTTTCAGTAATACTGAGCTAAAAGAGATGCTTAAGTTTCAGAAAACTTACACGTTACCTTTAATTACCACTGAAACCAAAGAACTGGTCTAGAACCTAAAACTAATGAACTGGAGAGAGGGCTGGGAATCTTAATGAAAGCTGGAAAGCACTTTACATACAACATCATTTTCTGCCTTGGCAACAGGGTAGCTAATGGAAGATAAAAACGGAAAAGATCAGAATGTCTTATGCAAATAATAGCTTCTAGCATTCTCTACTCACACGACACATGTTCCTTACTGGGTACATATTCATGCATAGCACAAGCTTTACCCAAAACAAGTCCATACCATGCAGAACACCATCTCATGATGAAGCCTCTCCAAAAGCCTAACTGGCTACACCAAGGCCAACCCGTGTTTTTTCATTTCTGGAGTTAGTAGCTGCATCATGCAAGCTGGGAAACAGTGATTAAGTAATAGCATCATTTGTAGGCTGTGAACAACCTCAAAGGCCTTGATTGGATGTATACTTTTCAGGGGAAAAAAAAAACTTAACATTTCTAAATCTTAAAGGAATCATCATCTTCTCAGTCTCCTCTCAAGTACTTCACTGATTAGAGGTAAAAAGGGCAAAATTATGAGGAATCCTATATGGGCAGGTTTTACAGACTTGCCCATGGATATGGACTATGTTTCATGCCCAAACTCTAACCCTTGTGAAACTGTGGGCCAATGGCTGTAAGCAACAAACTGGTAAAAGATAGAGCTGCATCACTGAGAGATCATTTTCCACTTCTAGAAACACAAATAAAGTCTGTGCCTACCAATCTGGGTGGAGGCTACCATAAGGGGTTCATTTTCATTCAAACCAAAAGCAATTTGGATATTTAGTCCCACCAGCACAAGTTACATATGTATACTAGAAAAAAAAATCCCACACACACAGCTGGACATGAAATGTTTTCTTTCCTCTTGTGAATCCTTATACAAAATAATGATATGATTATAATTTGGCTGTAAACTTTACACATAGGAGGCACACTTTTTTTTTTTTTTAATTTAAGAATATCGTGGATGGTGATAGGCTTTCTGCTAAACAATTTATTGTTTGAAATTCAACTTCCCCTGAAAGTCAAGGTTCAGTGCTGGGTAAAAAGGCATGCAACCAAGTCACCAGCCTCCCAAGCTGGACACAAGGCATGCCTTTGCTGCAGAAAACACATAATTAGCAGTTACAGGTCTTCATGCCAACAAACCAATGGTTAACAAGAATGATTAGAGTCTGGATGGAACCAAAGCACAAGCTCTTTGCCTTTCTGATGCTGACCAAAAGCCACAAGCACACACATTTCCCCACGGCAGGTTCATACCACTGGACTTGAGTTGCTTGGATCGCTCTCGTTCCTGGACTGTAGATTTTGGTAAAAGTGGAGTGAGTCCTCGGGACTTGGTGGGTCTCATGTAGCCTTTCATGGGTTCTGCCGCTCTGCTTTTATCTTCCTTCTTCCCCTGTCCCAGTGCCTTTGGTTCAGATTTTTCTGTCATTTTCTCAGGTGCCTCCAAGATCTTGTCTCTGGGTTCTGGGAGTTGAAGAGCCTTGGAAGCAGCCACTACTAACTCATCTACCACCCTTGAAGGAGTCACTTCAACTTTGCCATCTAAGACACCTGACTGGAGTTCTGGTGGTGCCAAGGAAACACATGCCATTTCTCTGATTTCAGAATCCAGACTGATTTCTTCCAATTTATCCTTTTCACTTTCTGGAGGCAAAAGAGTCGTATCTACCTCCTTATTCAAACTATCTGGGCCCTGGGAATCTCTATTTTCAGCGCGTTGGTCCTCACAGAAACTGGGCTTTTGTGCTTTGTCTCCCATTAGGTCAAGAATTGGAACTGGAGCAGAACCCTCCTCAGACTCTTTCTGTTTGTTTACTGGACATGTTGGAAAATTACTGCTATCTGCACATGCTTCTAGGACTCTGACCCCACCTGCCCGGCTTTGGTCTTCTGTGAGCACGCCAGAAAGAAGGTGCCCCCCTGCTGGCTCTGTGGTTTTCTCTACTGAGTGCTTTGATGCACCACTGAGCACTGACTCAGATTCTCCTATCACATGCCCTTCGTCTATCCCTGCTTCATTTTTCATGGGACCAGCAAGCTCACCTTTATGCTGAAGACAGTTACCTCCATGGTTGTTAACTGTTTCTATGGCTGCTGACAGAGTCAGGGCAACTCCTCCCGTGCTGATAGAGGGCATAACAGCACAGGGAGCCTTGGGTCTTTCTTCATCTGGGACTCCATCTTTGCGGCAATTATCTACCTCTAATAATTTGGAAATCTGGGCTGGAGCCGTCTCTTGCCCGCTTTCTGCCAAGGTGTCTGGAAATGAATCACCTTCCTTTACTACTTGAGAAGTAGAAGGGGGCAGTTTTTCACAGGCTGCTGATTCATGAGCCTCTAGGGGGACTGTCTTATTCATCAACCCTGGTGGTGTTCTAGGGCAGGTAAATGTAATATTTCTATTTTCATCCACATAGCCCATTCCTTCAATTCTGTGGTCCCCTATGGTTTCCATGGGAACATGTATTTTTGTTGCATCTATCTTATTCTCCAGAATGTGCTTCTCAGGGAAACTATTTTTAACCTTTTTGCTTTTTCCATCATTACTCCTTTTATTTGATTTGTCAGCAACTGCAGTATGTCCCTTGGCCACATCTGTCTTATTCTCCTCAGACGGTACTGAAGGAACAAATCCTGCCCCCTGGATTTGGTCTTGGCAGCTCACATCTGTCACCTTGGTAGCTGGTTCAGTAATAGCAAAATCCTTGCCTGTGTTTGTTTTGCTCCTGCCAAGAGCCCCAAGCTTAGAAGAATTAACCTCAACATTTCTACCCTTTTGGTCAACTCCTTCCACTGTGGGTGTATCTGATATACGTGAGAACAAAGGGTCATGATTTACGGGGAAAGTAAGTTCTAATTCTCTGTTTTGATAGGGAGTACTACCAATATCCCCACCCTTCCCTACAAAAGGTGGGTTGAGGATTTCTTCCTTCCTCTCCATTCTAGCAGGCTGTGTGGAATAACTATTTTTAAACTTTTTGTTTTTGTCTTCACTGCCTCTTTTTGTAGGCTTTTCAGAAACCCAGGGAGCTGCCTCATGATCCATCCAAGGACATTTTTCCTCCTCGCTCTGGTTGCCGACACGCATGTCTATGGCTACAGCTCCTCTTTCTGTTCTAGCACCGGAAGTCTGAATCATGCCTGACCCATTTCCCAAAGGAATCAATGCCTGAAAGGTGCCTGCCATCCTCAGGTCAGTCATCTCCTTAGGGTCCCGCATCACCACTGCCTCAGTGAGCTCAGCCATGGTCCCTGGCTGCTCTAAAGAACCCAGCCCCAGCTCCTCGCTTTTATCCATTCTTTCCGTCTTAGGTGCTGGCTCACTTGGCACAAGAACAGCTCTGCTGTCCTTCTGGCTGTCCACAGGCAACAGCAGCTCAGACCCTGCTCTCACCTTCCCAGAACTTGCTCTCATCTTCCCAGAACTTCCCTTTCCCTTCCTGCTTTTGCCATCACCTGCCATTCTCTTAAATGGTTCATTCCCTAGTCCAGGAACCTGGGCTAACACCGTGTCCTGCGGCTGCTCAGAAGCAAAGATGCTGCTCTCCTGTCTTTCCTTGGGAATACTTTCCTTTTTTAGTTCTTTAACCTCTTCAGCTCCCTCAGAAAACTCTTTCTGTTTGTCATTCTGCAGTTTAGTCATTTTACTTTCATCATTCCCTTCTTTTAGACTACTTACTAATGGATTACCTGCTGTCAAAGTGGGTATGGAATTAGGCAGTTCTTTTGCTGCTTTGGGTTTTGAAACTCCACCCACAGCCTCTTGGTCCAAGACAGGAGAGCAACCCTCTTTGGGTCTGATCTCCAAAGGAATTTCTACTTTGTGTGAAAAAACTTCTGTCAGGGGTCCTTTCAGATTGAGGGAGCCTACTGTCTGGCTTTTATCCACAGGAGTCTTGAGGTGGGGTGCAGGCTGTGGTTTGCACTCATCTTGCTGCAGCAATTTCTTGTCTTGGCTCTGTGGTGCTGACTTGTTACCTTTCACCTCTGCCTCTACTCTCAGTTTGGGCTGAGAATTTACTGCAGTTTTTAGGGGTTCTTCCAAAGGACACAAAGGAATGCTGAGACCCTCTGAGACAAAGTTCTCAGCTACCAATTTGGCTGCTCTGGAGTCAATTTCACATCCCTTTTTCAAGTTTTCTCTGGATACCAGTCCATGTTCTGTGCCCACAGTGGTAGGCTGGCTGGGGGGAACACCTGACTTTTGTGGGTCAGTGGCAAAGGGATAAACTTTAGGCTCATCTGCATTGTCATCATCCCAAGGTCCCCCAGCCCGGGGCTGAGAGTATCTCTTTTGCTTTGGTTTCTTCTTTTTTTTCTTCATCATCATTGGTGTTCTTTCTATATCCCAGGACTCCCTGCCAAGATCCCTCTGGGGTTCAAGGAAGTCACCATGAATAGTTTTCCTCTGGTTCCCAGGCTCACCACAGGAAGACGGACCAGAAACCCAACCCAATTCAGACAAAAGGCAGGGGCCCAGCCCAGGATCAAGAGTCTTCCGTGGAGAAGAGCCTCCCAGCAGCTCAGGAGGGACCCTGGCAAGCCTGGGCCGGGCGGGCCGGGCGGACCTGCGATCACTGGGTCTGCACGCTTTTTTGGCTTGTGTGGGAAGGGTACCTGCAATACATGAAGTTGGCCAAAATTCCAAACAGAAAAGCCCTCGTTATTGTTTCTTTCAGAAAGTGTCCATTTAGCGACTCATTTAAGTAGTCTATTTTCACCAACCCACATACTGATTCATTTAGGAAAACAGTTTTTTCCAAAACATTTCTCACTCTTAACTGGGATTAGTAAATATTTAACAAAAATCAAAGATCATCATCTTGGGTAAAGACTTTTTTTACAAAACATATTTACAAAATATTCGAAACTTGATAAAAGAAATTCAAACAGAGATCTGCTAATCTGTATAATAAGCACCTACTGCCCACAAATCTCCTCTGATACTTATTTATATTTGTTATTATTTTTAATAGGTATATAATTCCCAGGATAGTAACAAGATGGTAAGCTCCTCTTTTTGGTGACATTGATTAATTGATTGAATGAAATATGTATGATTTTACAATTCTAAGAGTCTGTCACCAATATTATACTAATTACTTATCAGTATTATACCAATTACTTGTTAAACAGACCAGAAGGACAGAATTATACTACTTTAAAAAAAAAAAAGAAAAGATACTGAATTCGTATTTTGTCCAGAGAAAAAGTCACATTATTTCAGAACCAGAGCCTCCTACTTTGAAACACAAATGTGCTAGATTTCAATGTTCTGTTGCTAAAGGTACTTCCCAAAAGACAGAGGTATATACATAATGCCAAGTATAGGATAATGAATTAAAACAATTAGGATGAGCACCCTTGGAAAAGTTTCAGGAAGTCAATTAGTCCAACCTCCTGCCTCTAAGTCAATGAATGCAGTATGGATCCAAGATCCTGGAAAGAGACCCGGTGAGAGCAGGTCTAGGACAACTCTTGTCAAGTTTGATGCAATAAATGACCTCACAGAATATTAAAATACTCAAATAGTGACTTTTGTCCTTATCTTTATTCCTCCAATGTCCTCCAAATCCTACCCTTTACTTAATACCTCAGGCCAATTATTGTTTTTCCTGAAAAATTGCTAGGCTTTAGCAACCCACAGCATTTATAACATTTAACTTGGCAATTAATCAGCAGCTATTTGGTGCCATCTCTAATACTATTTAATTCAATTATTATATAACTCTTTGGTTTCAGAGTTCATGCCTGGGAACTTCTCTCACCATCTAGGCTAGAAAAGGACCAGGACCCAGGCCTAAGTATCTGTGTGCCTTAGCATGGTGTATACACAATAAGGACTTGAGAAATCTTTAATGATATGTTGAGTCACTAAAACAACATTTTAAAAATCATACATTTATTTAGCTCCCACTTGGTGCTAGACAGTGTTCAAAGCAGTAGAGATTCCAAGTGTAGTAAATCTTGGTCCCTGCCCTCAAGTTCACGATCTCACCACAATCACAGAAAAGGAGGCAGAGAATCACTAAGTTGATAATCACGTGCTTCTGGCTTACCATCAAAAATGTGTAAAGCTCACTGAAATCTGTTTAAGAAAGAGAGCTGACTTCGTAAACGGTCCTGCTGATCACCACCATATAACCAGGAACAATGTCTTCCACCATCTCCCCATCTTTCCCAGTTTAAGCATTTTCAAACAGGCCACTTTGTTTTCCTGACATACCTGAGGTCTCTGAAGGAAGTTCAGAAGGTTGACTACTGAACGGTTTCTTTTGCTCTAGTTCCTCTGACACAGAATCCTCATCTGTTGGCAAGTTGTGCTTTTGGCCCATGGCTGTGACTGCTTCTAAAGGTAAAAGTAAAAACCACACAGGTTTCAGAGAAGCACCATTTCAGCTACTTCTCCACCTTCCAGAAATTGGAAACGGACACAGTTTTTGAGGAATGAGGGACGCTCCTATGAAGGCAGGAGAGAAATGGAGTGGCAGTTGGAAGGGGGAGGGAAGGGGGAGTTGGGAGGGCTGGGTTTTTTTTTTTAAAGAAGGGAAAAATAACAAATGTTTTTATGGTGGTGGGAATGATCCAATGTAAAGGGGGAAAAACATGGTGAGAGGCAAGAAAAGAGAATGGCCAGGGCAATGTATGTAAGTAGACAAGAGAAGACAGGATCTAGTGCACAACAAAGATGCTGCCCCTCATGACTAGGCGCAGGGACTGTTTACTGATGGCAACAGGAGGGAAGGCAGAGTCTATGGATAAAGATACAAGTAGTTAGGTAGACGAGCGAGTGGAAGTTTGTGAATGTTCTCTTTTATTGCTTCAATCATCTATAAGAAAAACAGGAAGATGAGCAGAGAACAAGGATGGAGAAGGTGTTGGCGGTTGGAGGAGGGTAAAGGTGAGAAAGAAGTGTTTAGGGGAGCAGGAATGTGTATAGACTTGCAAAGTACAGTGTGACTGACTGTCTTTATTTGACCTGGCATGACGTTTGTCCCTTACCCTTCTGGAGACTGCACCCTTGTAGACAAATACTGCAAGTAAGCGTAAGCCCATACCTGCTGAAATCATGAGAGGAGGTACAGCTGACTGTCCTTCATCCTGGAGAGATTCTAACTGGGAATCCTCACTTGTTTCTTCCTGTGTCCGTGCAGTTTCCATGTCCTTAACAGGAACTGGTGCCACCTCTGCTTCTGAGGATGCTGCAACATCCGTGGCTGGAGCCACACTGTTGGCCAGGGTCACCTCCGTTTCTGGGGGTAGAGCCACATTCTTGCCCAGGGCCATCTCTGTTTCTGGAGATGAAACCATGTCCTTGCCCAGGGCCACCTCTGTTTCTTGAGGTGGAGCCATGTCCTTGCTCAGGGCCATCTCTACTTCTGGGGGTGGAGCCATGTCCTTGACTGGGGTGACTTCTGTTTCTGGAGGTGCAGCCATGTCCTTGACTAGGGCCACCTCTGTTTCTGGGGGTAGTACCATATCCCCAGTCAGGGCCACCTCTGTTTCTGAGGACAGGGCTACCTCCTTGGCTGAGGATGTTTCTGTGGATGACACAACGTCCTCATCCAGCGGCGCCTCTATTTCTGAAAGTGATGCTACACCCTTGGGTGGGGCCACCTCTCGGTCTGTAGGTGGTACCATGCCCTCAGCTGGGGCCAAATCCATTTTTACAGGTGGTGTCCTCTCTGTTTCTTTGAATAGTAGTATGTCCTTGGCTGGGGTTACCTCTGTTTCTGTGGGCAGTACCATGTCCTTGGCCAAAGACACATCTGTTTCTGTGGGCAATACATCGTCCTTGACTGGGGTTGCCTCTGTTTCTAGGGGTAGTACCACGTCCTTGACTAAGGCCATATCTGGTTCGATGGATGATTCCATGCCCTTGGCCAGTGCCACATCTGGTTCGGTAGATGGTTCCGTGTCTTTAGCCAATGCCACCTCTGTTTCTGTGGCTGGTGCCACACCCTTGGCCAGGACCATCTCTGATTCTCGAGATGGTGCCATGTTAGCAGCCTTCAGTCCCATCATCATTTCCAATGCTTTTGTTGGTGCTCTCTCTTCTGCTGATGCCATTTCTACCTCCTCAGCAGGCTCTAAGGGAAATAAATTGGACATTTAGGATCCATCATTGTCTGCTCATAGCTCTTCATTCAAAACTTACTTTCTTAGGGCACGAGAGTATCTGGCTTTTGTGACCATAACATCCTAAACATAACTAAAAAGCTGTCCACTTAATGCATTTGTGCCTACTCTTCGACAGTCCTAATATTTAGAAGAATAGAATACTGGCAGAACAAAGAGTAGAGGAGGAAAGGCAAAGGAGAGAAAAAAACACAGGTCCAAAAAATCAACACAGGTACACAATTAGTGTCAGAAAGGGAGCCTGTGGGACATCAAGAAAACCCCCCAGAGTTCTAAATCTGCCCTGAATTACAGAGGGATTGTCTTTGCCCATTGGCCCTAAGTGTTGTATTTCAACTACAACTTAATTCCTCCAGCTTTGAAATCAGTAATTTAAGTTTAAAAACATCTGTGACAGTTGTGAAAATTTTACCTACCTATACTGCTGCACAAGGCTCAAAAATGTCTGATGCTTTATATTGATTATTGATACTGTAACTATTAAGTGATAAACAGGGATCCTAACAATGTACCTGCTGTAGGCTGCAGAGGCTGTATAATGGCCTCAGGGGAGATGAAGGATTCTGAATGTGGAGGGTTTGGAGCTTCCACAGACCACCCCTGAGGAACAACAGCTGCAGGAGCAAATGTGTCACAGGGAAACACACCTAATATTGAAACACAAATACATTTTTCAGACTCAGTCAACATTGGGGGAAAAAGACATTTGATATTTAAAACCAGCTTTATATAGTGCCATAAAGACATAGGCCAAAAGGACCAATGAGAAACAAAGCAAGAAAGTTTTAAAGTAAAAACCGCTGACATTCTCCAGGTTTTGGCTAATTGTTAGGCTGTTGCGCTGCTGACTGACACTGACTGGCCACCTTCTACAATGTTTTACAAAGATTCAAAAACACCAAAGAATAGGGAGGGTGGGAGGGAGACGCAAGAGGGAGGAGATATGGGGATATATGTATCTGTATAGCTGATTCACTTTGTTATAAAGCAGAAACTAACACACCATTGTAAAGCAATTACACTTCAATAAAGATATTTTTAAAATAAATAAATAAATAATACCAAAGGACGAGCTCTTGCTCCTACATCACAACCGATAGAACATAACATACAGTAAGGGAAAGTGAATCAATTTCCTCATCTGTACAGTGAGATTAACATACAACCCTTTCCAATATTAGAAGATACTTTTGTGAAAATGCTTTGTAAATTATTAAGAACTAGACAGATGTAAAAGCATTATTATTATGCTGTCCTCTGCCAGACCTAATATCACATGGGATTTAGTATCGCCTGGTCCTTGCCATCAAGATTATTACAATTTAGCTAGAGAGGCAAGATAGACATATATCAAATAAGGTAAACTGTGGAGTATGGACTAAATGCTATAAGAATTTCAAAAGAACCATGAGACCAGCACAGTCACAGAAGGCTTCAGAGGAGAAGCAAGAGCAGGAAGAGAGGAGAGAATAGTCAATTTCAAGGATGGAGAGCTCACTGAGCAAAGAAAAGAATGAGGATGCCAACAGGACAAGAATGTTTCTGGGACTATGAGATTAGTCTGATTCAAACAGATCTTGTATACCAGAGAGGGAAAATGGGATTAGAACAAACAGTAGAAGAAAGAATCCAGAAAACCAGAGAATTTAGAGGAAAAAAAAGTGTGTGTGGGGGGGGCTGTCTTAAGGCCTTAATCATAAAAATGAGACAATGAATACAGAACAGGGAGTCAGGTGATCAGGTATATTCAGAATTAATTTTAAAGGGGAGCAGGAAGTCTGATAGGCGACTACTGAGGTGGTCTAGGTATGAAGTGATAGGGGCTTGCACTGGGGTAAAGCAGAGGGAGCACAAAGGAAGAGAAGAAAGATGCTGTAAAGAAAGAAGTCAATGCAACTAAGTGACTGCCTAGGTAGTGAGCTGAAAAAACAGGAGTCAAAGCCAAACTCAAATCAGGAGACTAGATGGATAGCATCAAAGTCAACTCATTTAACATCCTTCTTGCAAGAGATCATCAGGCCAAAGAAAAGCATAAATGAAACATATAACTACTAGCCAGGTTCTTTACAAATACAAAATTATAAGCATTATTTGAAGTGGGACTTACTGATGATGGGTACTGAAGGAAACATGTTACCCCAAAATATGCCCCTTTGACATAAAAATTTTGAGCTGAAGGCAATTAAGCAAACAGCAAATTGAGAAAAAGCTCCTCTCTTTCTGCCTAAAGGCAGGATATAAATTTTCCTGTCAATGGCAAGAGACACTTATCAGGCCAGAGAGGGCACCAAAGGAATATGCAAACAGACCTGACTCCACTAGTTCCCTCCCATATACTTACCTTCCCGAAGTATGACTCTTGGAAGTGTAAAATTGCTTTCCTCTATCCTGTCATTTCTCTACAAATTTAATATTCTTTGTTGAGGATGCTACACAAACTGAATTTCTTTCTTTTTTTAAATAAATTTATTTATTTTGTTTTTTTATTTATATATTTTTGACTGTTGGGTCTTCGTTGCTGCACGCGGACTTTCTCTAGTTGCAGCGAGCAGGGACTACTCTTCGTTGAGGTGCGCCGGCTTTTCCTTGAGAAGCATGAGCTCTAGGCATGTGGGCTTCAGTGGTTGTGGCACGCGGGCTCAGTAGTTGTGGCTCGCAGACTCTAGAGCGCAGGGTCAGTGATTGTGGTGCAAGGGCTTAGCTGCTCCGCGGCATGTGGGATCTTCCCAGACCAGGGCTTGAACCCGTGTCCCCTGCATTGGCAGGAGGATTCTCAACCACTGTGCCACCAGGGAAGTTCCAAACTGAATTTCTAAGCTACACCTTTGAGTTACTTTCCTCCCACGTGATGTACGTTGCATGCATTAATAAACTATTTGTTTTTTTCTTATTAACCTGTCTATAGAGTCTCAACTGAACACCAAAGATGGGTAGAAGTAAAGTTTTGCCTGCCCTACAGTACCTTGGCCACATTCATGTTAAGTTATACAAAACCAGGAATGAGGAAACTACTAATTGATAACTAAGATCTGTTTAACGTTTAGTTTACCATGTACCAGAAACTATGTGAAGTGCTTTTACATAAATTTTATTTCATCAACACCACATCTTTAAGGTAAGAACAAGTGGTGGCCCCATTTTATAAAGAAACCAAAGTTTAGGGAGGACATAACTTGCATAAGGCCATGAACTAATAAAAATGTGGAGACAGAACCTGGCCCTAGGATATAGGATTCAAGATCCCATGAGAGGAGGTGAGCTGACCCTGAGCAGCCCAGCTGTGAATTCTCTGTGACTAATCTAGAAGGAGCCTTGTCAGAGCCAGAGCCCCTAAACATGACTTTGCCTAGTGATTAACTTCAAAGGTGATGGGTGAAAAGCCAATTAATTGATGGAGTTAAGAAATAAATCCAGCTGGAGAAGTCATACCATAACTGTCTTTCAGGGGATCATTTTGTTCTGCAGATGCTGAAGCACTGGTTGTTCCACTGGGGAGAAAGAGCAAATCTTCCAGGCTGTCATCATGGTGCATCTTAAAGGGATCTGGAATAAAGAAGGAATGTAAAACTCATTCCCAGTGAACACAACTAGAAAGATTATCATTCCTTATTATCCTCTGATGAATACTGATTAGCTACATGTGTGTCGTCAACAGTGAGTTAAATATGTTGAGATAATATGTGACTGAATGTGGTAGGGAATCAAATATTCACTAATTCATTTGTGACAAGTTAAAAATACATAATCTTATATTCTCTAAGATTTAATTATCTAAATCAGACAGCCAACAAATACATAAAACTAAAACTACAACTAATGCTCGAGTCTATAATATATTAGGAGGTGAGAGTACAAATATAATTAAACTTTCAATATGTATTTACAGAGCAGACATTCATTTTACGTTATTAAAAAAAAAACACACACAGAACAAGTAAAAGAGACATTTTCACCTCCTGTGGAGAGCATGAAGAAAACTGCATTTCAAAAGCTGTCTGAATGAGACAAGGTGAACTGCTGGCACCTGGAAAGAATGAACTCTAGACTCAGGAGTTGGCATGAGTAAAGGCACTGAAAACATCGGGTAAACTCTGTACCTTCTTACATGAAAAAAGAGCAAAGCCATTCCGGCCAAGCAAGAATTCTGCTAAGGAGGCCATCTCGAAATGCAACACACATCTGAATTAGCCTGAAAGCTTATAAAAACAGACTGCTGGGCCCTAAGAATCTGCATTTCTAACTAGTTTCTCAGGGAATGCTAATTCCCTTTAGGCACTTCCACTGTCAGAGGCAGCTGCACTGAAGTCCAGGCGTTAAGTGAATGTTCATGCCTGTGGCTCTGAGGCAGCTGCCCCTCCCTCTTCTAGTAAGGGATTTCAGGCTTAGGGGAGAGCGTGGCACTGCAGAATATGAACGAGCAGAAAGGAAACTGAGAAACTGCTGGGGCTGGAGGAGGCCCCAGTGCTGCTGCTTCAGAACAGCAGAGGAGCTAGAATCTAGACAGACTAGAAAGCTTCATTCTCCCCAGTCTTAACTTGGTTTGGGGTACCTGCTGCTTGCTCTGCCTCTCACACTTCCGCTGAAGGAAAACAGGACACTTAAACCAGCAACAAGAATAACTGTTGTATGGTTCACACATTAGGAGGGGAAGAATGCTAAATCACATGTAAAAATCAAAGATTTCTACAAAGTTCTGTCATTTATTCATTACTATTTTACTAGGTGCATATGATATGGCAGACCCTGTGCGCTCTAAAAACCCAAAGATGTATAAGATTAGGGTTGAAAACATTTAGGAGATGGATATACTTTAGTTCAAGTCAAGGAAGGTGACAAATATTTAAGCTGAGCACTAAAGAACTGAGTGGTTGCAGGACAGAGGAAGACCTTTTCTTTCTCTACCCTCTCTTAGTGATCTCATCCAGTCTCACAGTTTAAAATTCCATCTATAAGATGATGACACTCAAATTTGTATCTCCAGTCATCTCGACCTCTCCCTTTATTTCCTGACTTCTGTATCAAACTGCCAACACTTAATGTACAAAATAAAGCCAAAATGTAACCTGTTTCCCAAATCACTCCTCCTACAGTCTTCCCATCTCTGATGGCATTCTCTTTTTGGTCCAAAACCCTGGAGTCATCCTTGATTTCTCTCTTTCATACACCACATCCAAGTCGTCAGGAAATCCAGCTGACTTGACCTTCAAAATGTCCCCCAGGGGGCTTCCTGGGTAGCGCAGTGGATAAGAATCTGCCTGCCAATGCAGGGGACACAGGTTCAAGCCCTGGTCCAGGAAGATCCTACATGCCGCAGAGCAGCTAAGCCCGTGCGCCACAACTGCTGAGCCTGCGCTCTAGAGCCCACGAGCCACAACTACTGAGTCCGCATGCCACAACTACTGAAGCCTGAGCTCTGCAACAAGAGAAGCCACCTCAATGAGAAGCCCGCACACCGCAACGAAGAGTAGCCCAGGCTCGCCGCAACTAGAGAAAGCCTAAGTGCGGCAACGAAAACCCAACACAGCCAAAAAAATAAATAAATAAAATGAAAAAAAAATGTCTCCCAGAATCTATTTCTTCCCCACCTCCACTACAGTTTCTCACAAGGCTGCAGTGAAGGCACTGCCCAAGGCTGTGATCATTTGGAGACTTGACTGGGGCTGGAGAACCTGCCTACATGATGATGGCTTACTCACATGGCTGTTAACTGGAGGCTTCTGTTCCTCCCCACGTGTGCCTCTCCACAGCAGCAGCTATCGCCAGGGTGAGTAAACCCAGTGTGACCAAGATAGAAACTGTAGTGTCTTTTGTAATCTAATCTTAGAAATGGCATACCATTATTTCTGCCATCTATTCTACTGGTCACATAGCCCAAGCATGGTACAATGTGGAAGGTGACTACACAAGGGTGTGAATACTAGGAGGTGGGGATCACTGGAGCCATCGCCCTGAATTAGTAATTAAAAACTACTCACAAAGAAACGCCCTGGCTGAGATGGCTTCCCTGATGAAATCTACCAAACATTTAAAGAAGAATGAAAATCAATTCTTCACAAACACTTCCAAAAATATTAAAGCAAGGAGGATACTTCCCAACTCATTATATGAGACTAATATAAAACTAGACAAAGACATCTCAAGAAAGGAAAACTACTGACCAGTATCTTTTCTGAATATGGATGCAAAAATCCTCAACAAATGTTTACATATGTGCCAGCATATAAAACTCATTATATACCATGACCAAATGGGATCCATCTCAGGAATGTAACATTGGTTTAACATCCAAAAATCAATTAATGGAATACATACATAACAACAGAATTAAAAAAATAAAACCACATGATCATCAATAGATGCAGAAAAATCACTTGGCAAAATACAACACCCTTTCACGATAAATAAAACACTCAACAAATTAGGAATAGAAGGCATTTTCCTTAATCTGATAAACGACATCAACAAAAACCACACAGCTAAGACCATGCTTAATGGTAAAAGACTGGATGCTTTTCCCTAACTAAGACCAGGAACAAACAAGGAAGTCTGCTCTTGCCACTTCTATTTAACATTGTACTGAAGGTTCTAGTCAGGACAATTAAGCAAGGAAAAGAAATAAAAGGCAGCCTGATTAGAAAGGAAGAAGTAAAACTTTATTGTAGAGGACATGATCTTATATGCAGAAAATCCTACGGAATCAACTAAAAAACTATTAGAACTAATGAGTTCAGCAAGGTTGGAAGATACAAGATCAATATACAGAAACCAATTCAGATTCAGAACAATCTGAAAATGAAATTAAGAAAACAATTCCATTCATAAGAATAAAGAAGAATAAAATATTAGGAATAAATTTTACAAAAGGGAGTATAAAACTTACACTCTGAAAACTACAAAAAAATTGCTGAAAGAAGTAAGATATAAACACATGGAAAAACATTCTAAGTTTAAGGATCGGAAGACTTAATATTGTTGAGATGGCAAAACTCCCCAAATTGATCTACAGATTTAACACAATTCCTATCAAAAATCCCAGCTGATTTCTTTTTCTTTTAATTAATTAATTAATTTATTTATTTTTGGCTGCACTGGGTCTTCGTTGCCGCGTGCGGGTTTTCTCTAGTTGCGGCAAGCGGGGTCTACTCTTTGCAGCGGTGCGCAGGCTTCTCGTTGCGGTGGCTTCTCTTTTGCAGAGCACAGGCTCTAGGTGTGTGGGCTTCAGTAGCTGTGGCATGAGGGCTCAGTACTTGTGGCTCGCGGGCTCTAGAGCACAGGCTCAGTAGTTGTGGTGCACAGGCTTAGTAGCTCCATGGCATGTGGGATCTTCCCAGACCAAGGATCGAACCCATGTCCCCGGAATTAGCATACAGGTTCTTAACCACTGCGCCACACAGAAGTCCCCCAGCTGATTTCTTTATAGAAATTCACAAGCTGACTCTAAAATTAATATGGAATTGCAAAGGATACAAAATAGCCAAAACAATCATCAAAAAGAAGACCAAAGTAGGTAGAGTCATACTACCCAATTGCAAAACTTACCACAAAGCAACAGTAACCATGACAGTGTAGTCCTGGCATAAGGACAGACATACAGAACAATGGAACAGAACTAAGAGCTGAGAAACAAAACTGTATATCTATGGTCAACAAATTTTCAACAAGGGTGCCAAGACAATTCAATGGGGAAAGAATAGACTTTTCAAAAAAATGGAGCTGGGACAACTGGATATCCACATGAAGAACAACGAATCTGGACCCCTACACCTTTCACCATATACAAAAATTAACCCATAGTGGATCAAAGACCTCAGTATAAGAGCTAAAACTATATAAAATTTTTAGAAGAAAACATAAGGATAAATCTTCATGACCTCAGATTTGGCGATGGATTCTTAGAAATGACACCAAAGATTGAACAACAAAAGAAAAACTAGATAAACTGGACATCATCAAAATTAAATACTGGGCTTCCCTGCTGGCACAGTGGTTGAGAATCCGCCTGCCAATGCAGGGGACATGGGTTTGAGCCCTGGTCCAGGAGGATCCCATGTCCCGCGGAGCAGCTCAGCCCATGCGCCACAACTACTGAGCCCACGTGCCACACCTACTGAGGCCCGTGCGCCTGGAGCCCGTGCTCTGCAACGGGAGAAGCCACCGCAACGACAGGCCTGCACACCGCAGCAAGGAGCAGCCCCCGCTTGCCGCAGCTAGAGAAAGCCCATGAGCAGCAACAAACACCCAACGCAGCCAAAAATAAATAAATTTAATTAATTAATTAATTATTAAAAACTTTTGTGCTCCAAGGACACTACCAAGAAAATCAGAAGACAACCCACAAAATGGGAGAAAATATTTGCAAATCATAAATCTGATAAGCGTCTAGTATGTGGAATATATAAAGAATTCTTACAGCACAACAAAAAGATCAACCAATTAGAAAATGGTCAAAGGATCTGAATACACATTTCTCCAAGGAAGATATACAAATAGCCAATAAGCACATGAAAAGATAAAAAGATAATCAACATCATCAGCCATTAGGAAAATGCAAATCAAAATCACCACAAGATACCATTTCACACCCATTAGGTTAGCTATAATTGTTTAAAAAGGGAAAACAAGTGTTGTCAAGGATGTAGTGATTACAAACCTCATAAGTTACTGGTAGGAATATAAAATGTTGCAGTTGCTTTGGAAAACAGCTTGGCAATTCCTCAAATGATTAAACAGAGTTACAATATGATCAGCAATTCCAATCCAGGTTACATTCCTTCATCTACACAAAATCTTGTACACGAATGCTTTAGAAAGCATTATTTACAATAGTTTGAAAAAAGGCGGGGGGGGGGGGGACCAACCCAAATGTCCGTCAACTGATGAATAAACAAAATGCAGTGTATCCATACAAAATATTACATGCCCATTTAAAGAATGAAGTTCTAATCCATGCCAAAAAATGCATGTACCTTGAAAACACTGGGCCAAATGAAAAAAACCAGTCACAGAAGACCACATATTAACATGATGATTCCATTCATATGAAATGTCCTGAATAGGTAAATTTATAGAGACAGAAAGTAGATTTAGTGGTTGCTTAGGGCTGGGGTGGATAAGGAGATGGGGGTGAAATCTAAGGAGTACTGAGTTTCTTTATGAGTTGACAAAAAATATTCTAAAATGGACTCTGGTGATGGCTGTACATATATGTAAATATACTAAAATCCACTCAATTGTACATTTTATTTTATTTTATTTTTTTATTTTTTGCGGTACACGGGCCTCTCACTGTTGTGGCCTCTCCCGTTGCGGAGCACAGGCTCCGGACGCGCAGGCTCAGCGGCCATGGCTCACGGGCCCAGCCACTCCGCAGTATGTGAGATCTTCCCGGACCGGGACACGAACCCGTGTCCCCTGCATCGGCAGGCGGACTCTCAACCACTGCGCCACCAGGGAAGCCCCTCAGTTGTACATTTTAAATGGGTGAATTGTATGGTATGTGAATTACATCTCATTAAAGCTTTCTTTAAAAATTACGTATGTCTGGAACAGCCAATGACTGGAGAGCGGTACAGAACACCAAGTACTAGATCATCTGGAACCAGTTATGAGCACCTTATAAGTTAGATAGCAAAAAAGAAACCATATATAAGTGGAAACAAATAACTTGAGCTCTCAACCTGATTAACTCTGACATGGAGGTATCGACTACTGCTTTGAGGTGCTTCTGCAGTCCATCCCTCCCACCACTTCCAGCTCTAGGCAACTACAGATAGGCTTTTTTGTCTCTATAAATTAGTTTGAATTTTATATAAATTGGGTATAAGTTTTAGTTTTCTTTTTTTTGTCAAATGAGGATAATATATACTTGGCAGAGTTAGGTAAGAAACGCAGATAATATGTATATTGAGGCTCTAGTACTGTGCCTGGCACAAAATAGGCATTTGACAAATGGTGCTATTAGTACTATAATAATTCCTTTTGGAAGAATTAAGGTTCTAAGGTACTATTGATCATTTAGTCCTCAATGAATATGAATTTCAGCTCATTTACTCAAAACAGGTTTTGAAAGGGAGAAAACAAAGGGGCACCTGCCTCAGAAGAAGGGATAAATAGAGAGGAGAAAGGGTCAACTAAATGTTCAGGGGAAATAATTATACCTTGGTTGTGCTTTACAAGCTATATTTACGCTGAAATGTTTTATCTCATTTACTGGTGGGAATATAAAATGTTGCAGTTGCTTTGTAAAACAGCTTAAACAGTGGTGATTGTGGCTTTTCCATGTTTATGACATGGTTCACATTCAGCAGTCACAAGCAAGCCTTGCACTTACCAGTCTGGATAGGATTTACCACTTGCTCGGGTTCAAAGCAAAAGTTTGTATTTTCTGGCCAGTTCTGGCTGTTCTGATATCCCTGGTAGGCCATTTTCTCTTCAAGGAATTCAGTTGGAGACCCTTCAAATAGAAACAGGAAACAAAAGTTATAAGGTACCACTGTTGACATCTGATTATTTTTGGCTTTTGTAAATAATGCTGCTATGAACATTCAAGTACAGGTTTTTGTGTGGACATACGTTTTCAATTCTATTGGGTATATATGCTCAGCAGTTGAACTGCTAGGTGATATGGCAATTCTATGTTTAACATTTTGAGGATCTGCCAAACTTTTCCATAAATGTATATAAATGGCTGTACCAGTTTATAATCTCACCAGTAATGTCTGAGGGCTTCAATTTCTCCACATCTTCACCAACACCTGCTATTATCTTTTTTTATTTTAGCCATTCTAGATATGGGTGTGAAGTGGTATCTCATCATGGTTTTGATTTGCATTTTCCTGATGACTAATGATGTTATGTATTATTTCATGTGCTTATTTATCTAAGGTCACTTTTATGTTTTTCTTTCCCCAAAGAAAGTTTTATTCAAATAATTTACCCAATTTTAAATTAGCTACTTGTTTTTTTTATTATTGAAATGTAAGATTCACTTTCTTGATGATGTCCTTGGAACACAAAAGTTTTTAATTTCAATGAAGTCCAGTTTATCTACTTTTTCGGTCATCTGTGCTTTCGGTGTCGTATCTAAGAAACCACTGACTAATCTAAGGTTACGAAGAGTTATGCCCATGTTTTCTTGTAAGAGTCTTATAGTTTTACCTCTTACATATACGTATATGATCCATTTTGGGTTAATTTTTTTTTTTTTTTTTTTTTTTTTTAGCGGTACGCGGGCCTCTCACTGCTGTGGCCACTCCCGCTGCGGAGCACAGGCTCCGGACGCGCAGGCCCAGTGGCCATGGCTCACGGGCCCAGCTGCTCCTCGGCATGTGGGATCCTCCCAGACCGGGGCACGAACCCGTGTCCCCTGCATTGGCAGGAGGACTCTCAATCGCTGCGCCACCAGGGAAGCCCCATTTTGGGTTAATTTTTTGTATGGTGTTAGGTAAGGGTCTTAATTTCACTCCTTTGCATACAGCTATCCAGTTTTCCCAGCACCATTTCTTGAAAAGACTGTGCTTCCCCCATTAATTTACCTTGGCACCCTTGCTGAAAAATGTAAGAGTTTACATCTATACTTTGACAGTTTCTTAAAATGTTAGACTTATCACATGACCCAGCAATTCCACTCCTAGGTGTCTACCCGAGAGAAATGAAAACAAATATCTATACAAAGACAATATATGAATGTTCACAGCCATGTTATTCATAATAGCTAAAGACTGGAAACAAACCCAAAATTCATCAACTGATGAATGGATAAACAAAATATGGTACATATACTGGAATATTATTCAGCTGTAAACGGGAATGAAATACTGATAAACACCCCAACATGGATGGATGAACTTTACAAGCATTAATAAGCTAAGTGAGAAAAGCATGACATGAAAGACTATATGCTGTATGATTCTGTTTATATGAGTTTTCTAGAAAAGATGACTATAAAGATAAGAAGCAAATCAGTGGTTGCCTAGACTGTAAATAGAGATGGGGATTGAGTCTAAATGGACTCAAGATAACTTTAAGGGTGGTAAAAAAAATTTTTGAAAAATCGATTGTGGTGATGAATGCCCAACTCTATAAATTTACAATGGGTGAATTTTAGAGTATGTAAATTATATCTTAATAAAGTGGTTAAAAAAAAATCTAGGACTCCCAGGTATGTGCCTTTAGCATGTACTTCCCTTGTTGGGAGCTATGAATTTTTGTGGAGAAGGGTATGGAAGTGAGTGAGGAAAGAAGTTTTGAAAGGCTGAATAGCTACAGTACAAACATGGTTGAAGTTTCCCTACTGCCCTGCTTCTGGAAAAAAGACTAGGACTTTAAAAAGATGTACCTGGGGGCTTCCCTGGGTGGTGCAGTGGTTGAGAGTCCTCCTGCCGATGCAGGGGATACGGGCTCGTGCCGCGGAGCGGCTGGGCCCGTGAGCCATGGCCGCTGAGCCTGCGCGTCCGGAGCCTGTGCTCCGCAACGGGAGAGGCCACAACAGTGAGAGGCCCGCGTACCGCAAAAAAGATGTACCTGGGAGAAGGAGAAGGCTCAGCCACAGGGTACTTCAAAAAGATCCACATACCTGCTGCTAATCTCAAGACAAACTTCGAGGGTAAGTGGCAGAACTGTCCCTCCTTTATTACTAGCTAACTCATCAGGTTGCCTTGAAGTGCAAATTTTCCCCTTCATGATTGTCCTTTATTTTCAAGTTTCATAGAATCACCTAAATCTGATTTCAACTACATGAAATGTTTGAGGAAAGAGGAGAAAGAGGAATGAAACAAAAAAATTTATCCTAGATTACATTCCCTGAAATATTCCTTCAGGAACACATCCCAAGAGAATGTTAGACATCCGAGGCTGTTTTTTTTTTCTCTAAACATTTTTACTTAAGCATAATAAATCTGTGGACTTTAAGTTATCTTCCATGCCTGCAAGAATGGAAGGGGGATAATATACTGTATTTTTACTTAAGATATTTCAATTATAATTTTATAATTAAAACTCTTCTTATGTAAGTGAAATGCCTAATCTCTGAGAAACTTATCTGCTGAAGGTAGACTGTGCATGACAAAGCCTCCCAAGTTCTACCTGTCAAAGAGAGCCTCTAGCAGTTGTTCTTCTCTGAAGGTTCCAGGCCTCCAGACCTGCACACAACTAAGGAACTTCTGCTATAAGTTATTAAGGGAAGGAAGCAAATCAATTCTTCAGGAGACACTTTTTCTAAAATTTAGGCAGTATCTGTCATGAATATCTTCTTAAGATGGAAACTGATCATCATAATCATCTTTCATCAATAACAGTTTACAATGGATATAGAGGATGTTCCACACATAGCTATTCCCTAGGTCAACTATCAATAAATGACAAAGGTACAGAAGTAAATACACCATTAGTTATGGTACAACCTGGGGACAGGGATTAGAGAAAAACTCAGCAATACAGCTCAGCTGTAGCTTCTACTACCAGAAGGGACTTAAAACATCCTGCAATGTGGCCCTGGCAAACTCATGTCTAAGACCTCCAGAGGTTGAAATGCAACCTCTCCATCCCCTCAAAGCACTCCCTCCCTCCCCCTTTTGGTCTCCCCCCAGGATTCTTTCTCTTTTCTGTCCCTCCTTTGGCTTTAAGAGAGCCAACTTTAAATGGCATTTCAACACAAGGAAGTTCTCCAGAGCTGACTAAAGTCCAACTGGGTTAACTGTGTGATTTAATATTCTGTAGTAGCTTATATGTACTCATCATCATTTCAGCAGATATATAGGGCCAGTTTGATATCTGCCACATTCTGATTTTTAGATGTTGCTGCAGAAAGTCACAAGGCTGACGGAAACAAAAGACGTAAAATCCTCAGGAGAGCAATAAGACAGCAAGAACGAATCAACTGGTGATTACGCAGCTCTGAATTAACAGCACCAAGAAATATGAAATATTAAAAAAAAAACAGAGATTGAGGTTCTTCACTTCAGTTTTCCCCAGGCAAACTTCCCACCTTTTCAATACTTTTTGATCTCTTTCCCTATCTGCTGTACACTGCTGGTGTACATGATTTGGGTTATTTACAGGGAGTCCAAAAAAAGAAATAGAAAAACAAAAAGCACCAATAAGAATTATTTTACTCTGAATTATTAATTGACAGATAGATTTCTTATAAACAGTATTAGTGGTCATAATTTGCATATTACTAACAAAAAAAACAAATCTGTGACCGCTTCTATTTCATGTCCTTGGCTCTTTCCTTATCCGTCCCCCCTCCCTTGCCCCAGCGGCAACCTTAGAATTTTAAAGAAGGCACCTAGGAGATCACCTAGTCCAAGCCCCTGAAGTTTAAACCATATCTCATTCAATTATCTATTTAAGCACCTGCTATGTGCCAGTCACTGTTCTAGGTATTAGTGATACAGCAGCAAAGCAAATGGTGAAAGGTCCTGCTCTCACGGACACTGATCACTATCATCACCATTACACTGTACTTGGGCACTATGAAAACCGAGCAGCAAGTATTAGTCTAGCTGAGGGTTTAAGATATACCCAACAATGCAAATCTCTGCAAGCCTCAGTTTTCACATCTGGTACCTGCCTTACTTACTTCATAAGGCTGAGGGAGGACATGTGAAAGTGCTTAGAAAACTATGAAGAACATGATAGTCCCACAACTATAATGGGTCATATAGGATAAATGTCTACAATAACACGTACTAAGTGTTGCTACCGGAGTTTAAAGGTCACATAATATGGTCATGGGATGATCTGGAATATTTTCCACAGGAGATTAGAATTTAACTGGACCTGGAAGGATAGTTACGAGGATATAATTAAATGGAGCTGGGAGACTGAGAACGAGACAAAGTGGAGAAGATATCCAGCAGAGGAAAATATGAGTTAAGACCACGGGCAAGAATGGGAAAGTAAGGAGCACACCAATTTGGCTGGAACACACTTACTGGGGGCAGCAGTTCTCCATAGAGGGAAGTTAGAGAATAGCTAGGGTGTCAAAGGCCAAACAGAGTGGCATCCAAAAGCTGCCTGCCTGTATCCCATCTAAAGGAAACCACCCCAGTCCCTTCCAGGTGATCCTGGTATGGCTGTCCATCGTGGTACTTTGCTTTCCTGGCCAAACGAGTATACTTGTGATTCAGGCAGACCCAAAGTCCTTTGGAGAAATCTGATATACAGACATTTTGGAACTTGAGCCATAAGGCTACACTACACCTGGGCTGCCAGTAATCATTCTTCCCACCTTGAAAGAAACTGCCTGAGAATGAAGCCAAAGAGGGGGCAGGGACGACAGAGGGAGAGAAGGAAGAATGGAAAGAGGGAGGAAGAGTGGGAGAGAGGAGAAAATGGAGGAGTGAGGGAGAAAGAGAGGTAGAGGAAGAGAGAAAAAGGGGGGAGGTAAGAAAAGCAAGAGAGAAGAAAGAGACTTTTGAGCCAAATATGTTATTCTAAAAGCTTTACATGTTTAAAAAAAAAAAAAAAAAACTAGCTGTAGGCAGCCAACAAAGATGAAAATGCAATGCCCAGTTCCTTTAATTGAGGAAAAGTCTAAAAAGTAAGAAATATGTATTTTGCCTAGAGCTGTCTAAAGGTTTCTTCACATGCTAGAAATCTAAATCAGAAAGAAATATGATATTAAAGAAAGAAAACTGGACTGCAAATCAGGAGATCTAGATTCCAGTCCTGGCTCTGTCACTTAACTTTGGGTGTGACCTTGAGACTTTTAGAACCATAAACCATTCATCTATAGTAAAACACCAAACCAAAACAAAACAAATCCACAAAAAAAACATGAAACACAATAGGGTTGTGCTATATAATTTTTAAAATGCATTTTAATTCTAAAATTAAATTTTAAACCTTTGATTTATCTATTCATTTTTATATCCCCCCAAAACCTGGCAAGATATAATTTGCACATAAGTACTCAGCAGGAAGTACTGGTCATTTGCTTAAGCTAGAAAAATTACAATGAATCAAAGAACAAACCACAGTGTCACTGGGAAGGTTCACAAGCATATGGAGGAGGGAAGAAGAAAAAGTGGTAAAAACTTGGATAAATAAAGGGGAGGGGTGGGAGGGATAAATTAGGAGGTTGGGATTAACATATACACACTACTGTATAGCACAGGGAGCTATACTTAGTATTTTGTAATAAACTATAAGGGAAAAGAATCTGAAAAAGAATATATATCCGTGTGTGTATGTATATATATATATATATATATATATATATACACACACACACATATATACATACACACACACAAACACACATATATACACATATGTATAAAATGAATCACTGTGTTGTATGCTGGAAACTAACACAACACTGTAAATCAACTATACTTCAATTAAAAAAAAAAGAAGATTCTCTGTTGGTTTGATTTCTACCAGGTCCCTGGTGTTTTAATAGAATACATGCTTAATAATTCTCTTTGGAAACAAAAACTTGGATAAATACATAGCTCTTAAAATTAGTAAAAGTGGGACTTCCCTGGTGGCGCAGTGGTTGGGAGTCCACCTGCTAGTGCGGGGGACGCAGGTTCGAGCCCTGGTCCAGGAGGATCCCACATGCCGCAGAGCAACTGGGCCCATGCGCCACAGCTGCTGAGCCCACGTGCCACAACTGCTGAAGCCCGCGCACCTGGAGCCCAGTGTTCCGCGGCAGGACAGGCCAATGCAATGAGAGGCCCGCGCACCGCAACGATGAGTAGTGCCGCAGCTGGAGTGAGCCCGCGCGCAGCAACGGGGGCCCAGTGCAGCCATAAATAAATAAATAAATAAATAAAAATTTTTTTTTTAATTAGTAAAAGTGCAGTGGATAAGAATTCGCATGCCAACGCAGGGGACACAGGTTCGATCCCTGGTCCGAGAAGATCCCACATGCCGCTCCGAGAAGATCCCACATGCCGCGGAGCAACTAAGCCCGTGCGCCACAGCTACTGAGTCTGCGCTCTACAGCCAGCAAGCCACAACTACTGAAGCCCACGCGCCTAGAGCTCATGCTCTGCAACGAGAAGCCAACGCAATGAGAAGCCCGTGCGCCACAGTGAAGAGCAGCCCTCGCTCACCGCAACTAGAGAAAGTCTGTGTGCAGCAGTGAAGACTCAACGCAGCCACAAATAAATAAAAATATTTATTTTTAAAACTTTTAAAAAATTAGTAAAAATATTTTAAAAACAGTAAGATTTCATAGGATTAATTTATCTCAGTTCTAAAATAAACTTTAAAAGTCTGTGATTCTCCTTACATTTCTTACCCTTTTGGAAAAAAGAAGTTTTTAATCAGAGAAGTGGGTACATTTTGCCGGCACATTCTGGAGAAGGAACATGCAACTCTGGTTATCTCCCCTCCACATTGGTGCCGCAGCACAGCCTAGAAAGGCTCTCCTGGGAGAAACATTCAGAACAGCCTCCGGCCAACAGTGTTATTAAACAGCATGTTTGACAGCTGCTCACTCCCACATCTTCATTCAGTGTTACTGACCTAGATTTCCTTCTTTTTTTTTTTGGACGCACAGGCTCAGCAGGCTCAGCGGCCATGGCTCACGGGCCTAGCCGCTCCGCGGAATGTGGTATCTTCCTGGACCGGGGGCACGAACCAGCGTCCCCTACATCGGCAGGCGGATTCTCAACCGCTGCGCCACCAGGGAAGCCCTAGATTTCCTTCTTAAAACTCAAGCAAAAGCAGGTAAACTCCCTTGCAGGAACACAGCCTTCAGAATAAACGTGATGGGTTTTTTTTTTTTAGCATAATTGCAATCTACTCAGAGAGTCTATTTCAGTAAAAGAATGAAAAATGAAATTCAAAACAAGAAGCAATTTACTTAATGCGCTGGAAACAACCCTAGATACCCTGGTTCTCCTATAAACGTAGAATGGGAAAAAATAGTGGCCAGTTTCTATTTCTGTGAAATTGGAAGCATTTAACAGAGGGGGCAAATGGCTAAATATTTTAAAAGTATCAATTAATCAAGTAGTAATATCTGTATATATATCAAAGCCAGAATAATTCTATCAGGTAACACCCATTCCAAGTCTAAGACAGACCAAGAGATCTTAATATTTAAGAGAATATAAAAAGTTCATTGATACGGTTTCAGATTCTACATTGCAAATAACCTTTAAGAAACTACCACTTGGGCTTCCCTGGTGGCGCAGTGGTTGCGCGTCCGCCTGCCAATGCAGGGGACACGGGTTCGTTTCCCGGTCCGGGAAGATCCCACATGCCGCGGAGCGGTTGGCTGGGCCCATGAGCTATGGCCGCTGAGCCTGCGCGTCCGGAGCCTGTGCTCCGCGACAGGAGAGGCCACAACAGTGAGAGGCCCGCGTACCGTAAAAAAAAAAAAAAAAAAAAAAAAAAAGAAACTACCACTTGTACAGTTTTGATGTCAAATCAAAGAATATTCACAGTTATCAGAAAAAAAAACCTATCAAAATACCCTTTATCTTAGCTTACATATATATGTGAAATGAATTTTCTTCATATACTTCAACTCACACAACATATTGTGACAGATTGAAGGCAGCTGTCTTCTATTAAACCAGACGGTTCTCCAGAACTAAACTTTTTAAAAGAAGTATACTTACTAAACTTTTTAAAAGAAGTATACTTATTAAACTTACTAAACTTTTACTAAAGTTTTACTTACTAACTTTAAGTTAGTAAACTTTTACTAAACTTTTTTTAAAGAGGTATACTTATTAAAAACATTGGGAGGGGGGAATGTTAACATTAACGTAAAATGAATTTATTGTTATTTTAACGAATACTTTTTTAAAGTCTCTCAGTTGTAATATCTAATTTGAAAAACATTGATAGATATAACCCATATAAACAATAGCTTTTTGGGGTCCTTAAAAAGTCTGTAAATAGCTTTACTGAGATACAATTAAGATACAATAAGCTCCACATATTTAAACTATATACTTTGATTAATCTTGACTACGTATGCCATCACCACAAGAGAGAGAACCTATTCATCACCCTCAAAAGTTTCCACATTTTTAAGAGTGAAAAGTGGTCTTGATACCAAAAAGTTTGAGAGCTGATACCTTAAGAGTATTTAGAGACATTTTCCCTCTGGAGAATTCTGCTATTTACCTGGAGAGTCAAGTAAAAAGATAAAGAAGCAAAAAAGAGCATAGATTGGGGCAGTAGACTAAGGTTCTAGTCCAGCTCTTTGGAGAGAACCTTAGTTATTAACTCATTTAATTACTTCAAACCTCAATGTTCTCACCCATATCATCAAAACATTGTACCAATATCTGGTATCTAAGCTCCCTTCCACTTATAAAAGTCTATTATATTAGTCCATACCTCTCCATACTACACTGTAGGCTTATGTATTATCACTATCATTCTTCTAGCCCCCTCCCCAAACACCTCCCCTCTCTCCCCCGGGAGTCAAGAAGTCGAAGACAAAGTTCAGGCTTCACTATGTTCTGTGATAGAAATTTAGTCATCTGAGAAATGAGAAATAATACAATATCTCACTAAGGGCTAAACTGTACGATGGAGATGTTTAAAGTACACACGTAAAGAGAAGTAATAAAATTAATGCTGGCAAGAGGGCTTCACAGATAAGACAGGAGTCGATCTTTGAATATGATATTTTCAATTACTGTTGACACTATAATACATGTGAGAATGTCTTAGATCATTATTACAAATATAAAAGAAAATTGGCCAGGGAAATAACGTGTATATCCATACATACATCGATTATAGAAAGACAAAGCAATCGTGGCAAAATGCTATTGATTGGTGAATCTGGAAAAACATGCAAAAGTTCTTTGTTTTATTTGTTCTTTCATTTGTCTGTATATTTGCAATTATTTCAAAATAAAAATTTAAGTACTTCTATTTTCTAAAAATAGAAAAAAAAAGTGACAGAAGAAAGCTAACTCCTTTCTCAGATTTTCCACCAACTCTACTTTCTTTAATAAAATAGGTTTAAATGCTCATATCCAACTATATTAGGATGTCTTTCTCCTCTGTACTAAACAGGCAAAAAGCCCACCAACCTTCCTGATTTGAATAATATTTGACCACCCCTAAAATGGCCGGAGACTTTTTTTAAAGACTTTCAGAGCTCTAACAATATTTGAAAACAATGAAGCATTGAAGGTCTCAAGCAGGAAAGAGATGATGACTTTGAGTTAACAGTTTCTTTTCGGTTTGCTGTAAAACAAACCAGCATGCTTGTCTCGGAAATGTCATTAAAAAAAAAAAAAAAAACACACAGAGTATGCTCGTTTTGCTTAAACCAGAAATCCTGCAGGATGCTCCCCAGAGTGGGCTCAGGTGAAGGATGCCACCATGAGGCCACAATACACCTTAAGTTAGCAATAGTTTAGCTATAAACACTACATTTCAGCTGTTCAGCTGTTTTCAGCTGTTCCTTTTACCTCCCATGACACTCGACTATCATACTCAATGTACACTGTTCCTATAAAAACATGTATCTCTACACAACTTCCTTTCTTGTTCTCCAAAGAGGTTGTTACATATACTCTCTTCTCCAGCATTTTCCATTCCAACATATAAACTCTTACTTTATAGAAAATAATATTCTTCCACTGCCCTGTCCTCTATTGAAAACGTACCTACATGAGTCCACCGTTACTCCTTTCCTTCCTATTTATGAGGGAGGTATAATCTTCCACCTTTTTTTTTAATTAAAAAAAAAAAAACCTGCCCAACTAGAGAATATAAGAAATGCATTCTTATATTCTCCTTTCCAAGGACAGCATTTATGCAAGTACGCCCTTCATACTGTCCCTTGCCATTCAGTCCTCCAGCCTCCTAGACTTGCTTTTTAATCTCTACTCTCCTCCTCTGGTTATAAGCACAATTAAATCTCAAGCATCTTTAAAACATAAATAAAATCCAAACTGTGTTAAAGAAAAAAAAAATCCCCTATAGAAGAATCTATGGATTAAAAGAACTTTAGATTCTAATTCTAACAAACCAGTTATTAAAAAAACAAACAAATGAGATAACTGGGGAAAATACTGGTGAATTGAATACTGACTGGACATCTGGTATTATGAATTGGGGTGTGTGTGTGAATGGGTAATTATGTTTTAAAAAGGAATCGATTTTGAGAGATACAGACAGGTATAAAGATAGGATAATATGATGCCTGGAATTTGCTTCCAAAAAACATCTGGGGTTGGGTGGAGGGACAGATTGCCCATCTGTTTGAAAAGTTGAACAACCAACTAAAGAGTCTCTGCCTCTAGTCTGACGCTCCTCTTCTTAGCATAAAACATGTTCATATTAGTCCCTGGTTTAAAGCACTTTAATGTTTCTCCATAACCTAGAGATTACAGAGCAAATTTATCACATAAGATCCTATATAAGCCAGTCTTAATGTTTCAGTGTCGTCCCCAGCTAACCATACTATTCCTTACCCACATCCCTCTACTCTTTCACATGAACTGCTCTATCCATCTAGAATACTTTACTTTGCTCCCCCATACTGTCTGCCTGCCCTAAGCTTACTTATCCTCCCAGGGTCACCCTCTAGGAAACATCTGCATGTACCACTCCTCTTAAACACAGGGACTTCTTTCCTCAGTGTTTGCATGGCAGCCTGTGCTTACACGTAAACACGTGATATGAGACATTGCTCAATGGCTCTGTGGCTGGCAAACTGAGAGCAAGGAGTGTGTCTTCCCATTCAGTATTCCCAGCCCCATATGCTGTGCCTGACACCTAGATGGTGCCCAATAAATGGTTGTTGAACGAACAAATGACTGCCATTTGGAGGGGAAAAAATTAATCTGGACATAAAAATACCGGTAACTCTGGTGGGCTTTTCTTAGAGATACAACCTGCAAATTAAGATTCTACTTTTTGCAATACCTTTGTACCTTTGTTCCATTTAATTTTTTTTTTTTTTTTTTTTTTTTTGCGGTACGCGGGCCTCTCACTGCCGTGGCCTCTCCTATTGCGGAGCACAGGCTCCGGACGCGCAGGCTCAGCGGCCATGGCTCACGGGCCCAGCCTCTCCACGGCATGCGGGATCCTCCCAGACCAGGGCATGAACCCGCGTCCCCTGCATCGGCAGGCAGACTCTCAACCACTGCGCTACCAGGGAACCCCCCATTTAATTTTATTCACATTATGTTTTTTGCTGAATACTAAAATATAATCAGTATATAATTTACTTTTTCTAAATGTTCAGGGCTATTAAACAATAGAAATTTATGTTAAACTAAATCAGCCTATTCAAAGACTTAAGTCTGCCTGGTCAGAGCAGATTAATACACTTGAGAGTAAAAACAGTACAATTAATAATTATGTCAGGGCAACAGACATCATAAACCATGACTGTTGTGTACCTGTGACATGATAGACAGCTACCCTAAGTAGAGAGAGAGAAAAACTAGGCTCTTTCTTCAGACAAAATAGGAATTAAAATATTCCCTCAAAATAGCAATAACTCATAATAAGCCCCATTTCTATTTTCACATTCTGCGAAACAGGGTATATAAATGGAAGTATTTAAATTATTTTGGTTTAAAGCCATAAAACATTTGACAAGTAGCCATAATCAAACTTCAACTGTGGTAGGAATCACATGTGAACATTAAACTGCATTCATGTCCACAGCCCATATTTCACTGACTTCTACTCATTCTGCCAATTTGTTCCAGACAACTATGGATACTTGACATTCCAGCTCTAAACTGAGAATGAAAAAACACTTTCCCAAGTAGGTCAAATTATTCATGGATATTTAACATTCTCATTATAGAATATGATCTGGAACACTACAACACACACGAATCAAGAAGGAAATTAATGTCCAAACAATTTACTCTCTTACTGTTTCTGGTTCCCTCAGATTCAAAAAGATTTCTTCACACTCCGATAACAAGTCTGTCAGCAGTGTGGGGTCTTGGAAGGGTTTGGTTTCCCACGACTTTTGTACTCCTTCCTCCTCCGGACATAGAGCTAACATGTAGTGAGACCTTCTCTCCAGGGCAGCACAGAGAGGCAGCCAGCTAGGTGCGGGGTGAGGTTTCAATCCCCCTCCTCTCCACACACAACAGGAGGCACGTTTCTTTCCTACTCTGCCTAACTACCATACAACGACGACAACGAGGGAGGCAAGGCCAAATAATCTGCCAGAATCCTCCTAGACCCAAACACACCTCTGTTTCTTTGGTTTACTAATGCCTGATAAAAGGATTATCACTGCAGGCACCTGATGCGGTAGCTTCCTCTCTGCTCTGAAAAAAATGCAATGAAAACTCACATTTGTGCCCTCAGTTTGTAACTGTCGCCCATTCTTCTAAAGAAGGGCGTGTTAACAGTGCATGCAAACACACACCAAATCTTCAGAAGAGGGGTCCATCAGTGCCCTAGCAGGTGATCAATTTTCTTTAAGCCAAATGAAGGTATCCTTTAACTCAGCCATTCAGAATTTCACATTTAACAATTTCAATTGGTGGACCAGGTCAAATTACAGTTTTTCTTTAAGTTGAATGAATCAAACATAACAAAGATACCAACAATCTAATGTTATCTTGAGCTGTACTCGTTTATTCCTTCAACAACCATTTAAGTATCCATACTATGTTCCAGGTTCCAGGGATAAAGCAATAAATAAAATGTGCCTGGTTCCAATGTGTTTTCTTCTCTTTTTGTTCCCGCGGTGCTCTGCTGCTGTGTGGGACACCGAATGGTGCTCACCCCCACGAGTTTCAGTGTCACCCCACAGGTGACCTCGCGTTAGTTCAGCTGTCACCCGGCCAACTCCTAGTGAGTTTCCTAGAGAGTTTTGTTGGTACCCCAGCAAGTGGTAGTCCTCAGACTGTGGCATCTCAGGAACTTCTCCACACTCCAGTGGACTTCAAAGATGTCTGAATCTCAGCCTTGGGTGGGCTCTCTTTTACATATACCCCTTTCTTATACACCCTGCCTCAGTTCCCATATCTGCTATTCCTCTATTCTTCAGAGTTCTCTTTACCCTTTAGTGGGTAATCTCTGTGTGTTAGTAATTCTTCATATTAACTTTCCCTCGTTCAAATTACTGTGTTTCTGTTTCCTGACTGAACCCAACACAGAATTGGTACCAAAAGCAGGGTGATTCCAGAAGACTTACAAACATGGGATGTGGGGACTGATTTTTTGTCACACCGTTGGGTTTAAGTGCAATGCTAACAAGCACCTTACCAATGGGAAATAGGACGCTAAGTAATCCGTGGCACACAGTGGCAATACAATTAGTTGAGCTATCAACTGTGATTGTGTTGAAGTGTAAACTAAAGCAAGTACCTGGGGAGCCCAAGCAGCTGTTGTACTGGAATGTTATGGTGGCAACGATGACTACAATAACTGTAGTAAGGATAGAGCCTACTGAACACAATGAGTGCTCACAGAAAGAAAATGACAAACTCAGGTCTCTCAAGCCCTGAGAGTTAGCCTGAAAACCAGACAGTGTATATCACAGCCCCAAAGAATCTCTTATTTCCTGTAGCCACAGGTCTAAAATTGTTTACAATAAATTTTTTTTTCATTACAAAATTTGTTGAACTCACAGTCTCACCAAGTTTCTCATGTGAAATTAAGACACTGACTGGAAAAGAATGGAATAATGACACTTGGAATGGAGACAACTAGTTATAGCTAGATGAAATTTATAATCTTGATGCCCCAAGTCACTCTGGGCCACACCAGAGAAGGAGCTGGCCCTTTGGTGCCTGAGATGCTAGGCTTCCTGATTAAAATCCCTGAGAAAACTTCACCCGGGGCAGATACTTTCAAAGAGGACGCTCATTTCCCTCGTCGCCCACCACAACCACCCTCTGTTGCCGGAGACCCGTAACCGGGTCAAATCTCAGCATGCTCTAGGGCAGGGTTTGGTAAGCTACAGTCCATGGGCCAAATCCACCCAGCCACCTGTTTTTGTACAGCCCACAACCCAAGACTTTAGACTAGTTTTAGGTTCACAGCAAAACTGAACAGAAGGTACACAGATTTCCCAAATCCCCCTGTACCACCATCCACCCCCCTGCATCAACATCCACACCACTGTGGTACACTTTGTTACAATCAATGAACCTACACTAACACATCATTATCACCCAAAGTCCATAGGGTTATTACATTTTTTAATGGTTTAAAAAATTAAAGAGGGGCTTCACTGGTGGCGCAGTGGTTGAGAGTCCACCTGCCGATGCAGGGGACACGGGTTCATTTCCCAGTCCGGAAAGATCCCACATGCCGCAGAGCGGCTGGGCCCGTGAGCCATGGCCGCTGGGCCTGTGCGTCTGGAGCCTGTGCTCCGCAACGGGGGAGGCCACAACAGTGAGAGGCCCACGTACCGCAAAAAAAAAAAAAAAAAAAATTAAAAGAGGAAAGAAAATTTGTGAAATTCACATTCAGTGTCCACAAACAAATGGACACAGACACACTCATTTGCTTACATACTGTCTAGGGCTGCTTTGGTGCTACAGTGCAGAGTTGAGTATTTGTGACAGAGACCAAATGCCAACCCAGGTCTAAGGGAACAGGTACACACTATGATCCTGAAGGAAATAGCTTGCACAGCAAAAAAAGATTCTGGTAATAATATATTGGCAGAAACCTGGGGAACATGTGTAGAAACAGATTCTAAGGACATTTGACCAAGGAGGGTAGAATATAATTCTATATTGGGCCTACTTTATTGATACAGGTTCATCTACTAGATATTCCAAATTTAATTAACTTATGCAGATAGAAGTGGCTCTAACAGCTCACTCAGTTGGCTAAAATTACAGTGACCTAAGTTTAATGAGAGAGAGATGCCAAAGTTTCCACGGCAGGGAATCCAAAGGCTTAGGAAGACGGAAATGTTCAACAGATTTTTCATCTGTGATCTAAGTTGCACAAGAATTCCCAGAAGGCATTGAGAAATACATTAGTCAGGGGGAGCACCTGCATCCTTGAAAAGTTCTGTGGTTGTTCTCCTGGGTAGTATGTACCTGTCCCCCTAGACCTGGGTTGGCAAACTTTATCTGTAAAGGGCCAGATGTAAATATTTATGCTTTGCAGGCCATACAGGTTCTGTCACAACCCCCAGGTATGACCATGGGGGATGTCATCACTGAAGTGGATTCTCTGATTCCAATAAGGATCATGGGATCCTAGAATAGCAGAGGCCAAGTGGCAGCATTTACTTGCCAAAGACAAGGTGGGTACATCTGCCATAAAAGGCAGCAGGGCTGTATTAGTAATCAGAATGCCTTGGCCCACCAGGAGCTTCAGTGGTAGTTAACTGATTTCAGTGTTCCATAGGGAGCCTGCTAAAAAGTTTTTTCCTGTTGTATAGATCGATCTGTATAATAGGAAAAAACTTTACCCCTGGTAGTAAAAACTGTTCTTGATAAGTCAGGATCAAGATCTCTCATCCAGTTTCCAGACCCGAGTCAATTCACAAACCCAGGACCCCTAAGGAAGGATCCTGCATTGTTCCCACAAGTACATACTGTGAATCCTGCCTCTACGCTTCCCCAAAGGCCACTTACAAGAGTGACTATTGATTAGAGAAAAGGAAATACCTGGACCTTTTAGGGATAACTAATTCCTGAGGTTCCAAAGTGCCACTGTGGCCGACCAGTCAACGTGAGGGCTTATGGTAGTCAGGTAACAGATGGAGTGCTTAACTCAAGTCCAACTCACAGTGGACCCAATTGTTGCATGGACCCATTTTGCGGTTATTCCCTTAGTTCCTAGATGAATAATTGACAACAGACATAATTGACAAGGGTCTTTAAAATAGGGAGAGCTGAGTGGGAATCACCTAGAACATCCCCTCCCTACTAAGATATTAAACCAGAAGCAATACTCCGTACCTAGGAGATTTAGAGATTAATGCCACTATCACAGACCTGAAAGAAACAAAGGTGGGGGACATCTACCACATTCCCATTTAACTCATCAGTTTGGCCAGTGCAGAAGTTGGATGGATATTGAAGAATGACTATGGATAATCCTAAACTAATCAGATTTTTCCATCTGGCAGCTGATACACCAGCATCTTTACTCAAGTAAATTAACATGGTCCCGGCACTTGGCATACTGCTACTGACCCAGCTAGTGTCTTTTTTTTCTATACTCATTTGCAAGGACCACCAGAAGCACTTTGCTTTTACCTGCCCTTTATACGCCTCTGAGTCTTGCCTCAGGCCTACATCAGTTCTCCTATAATATAGCCCACAGTGATGCTGAACAAAAAAATATCACACAGGCCCACTATATATTGGCATTATGCTAATTGGGTCTGATTAGTAGGACATAGCAAATATATGATCCAGTAGGTCCAATGATGGTTGAAGTGTCCATGGCAAATAGGGATGCTGAATGGGGCGTCTAGCAAGCAAAAATAACAGAATTAGAGAGCCCAAACCTCTACGTTTTGGGAGAAAATCTACATTCTGCAGACAACTATTCACTTTTAAAAAAAAATAGCTTCACGCTTGCTATTGGGCCTTGCTAGAGACTAAATGTCTAACCATGGGGCATAATGTGATCACATGACCATGAGCTACTCATCATGAACTAGATGCTGTCTAACTCATGCAACCATAATGGTGGGCATGTGCTCATACCAACCCATCATCAGGAGGAAACATGTAAGAGACCAAATTCAAGCAGGTCCAAAGATATGAATAAGTTACCTAAGCAGGTGGCTCAGACTCCCTCAACTCTGACTCCTGTTGCAAAGCCCCCTCTCCCTTAACCCACGCCAAGAGCCTCCTAAGAGTTCCATATGACCAGCTGAATGGGGAAGTCTGGTTTACACATGGGTCTGCACAATATGCTGGTACAGATGCAGCACTACAGCCCCACTTAAAGGTAACCCTGAAGGACAGTGTTGAGAGAAAATCGTCCAAGCGGGTGGAACTTTGAGCAGCACATCTGGTTGCCCCTCTGCCTGCAGTGAGAGATGGTCAGACCACAGATTTACATTGTTTATACTAACATATTTGTGCCCCATGTGACTAATCATTAAAGGGCACTCATTGTAAAGGAAGCCCTTAATAACCAGGTTGACAAAATGACTTGCTCTATGGATATCAGTCAGCCTCTTGCCCCAGCCACCAGAGTGATTCCTCAATGGCAGGGAGAGAGGCTATGTATTGGATCAACAACATGGACTTCCCCTAAACAAGGCTGACCTGGCTAAAGTTACGGCCAGGTGTGTCTAATCTGCCAATAGCACAGACCCTAACTCAGCCTCCTATAGGGTACCATTCCCAGGGAGACCAGCTAGTTGATTACACTAACCTTACATCATGGTGGGGACTGTGGGAGCAGTTAGGGAGAGGGCAGAGATTTGCCCTCAGTGGACTAGACATGTATTCTGGATATAGATTTGCCTTCTCTGCCTACCTTGCTTCTGCCAGTGCTCATAAAATGCCTGATCCACCATCATAACATTCCACACAGCACTGCTTCCAATCAATAAAGTCATTTCACAGCAAACTGAAAAAAAAAAAAAATGGGCTCAAGTCCACGGAATTAACTGGTATTGTCACACCCCATCATCCAGGATGGCTGGCCTAATTAAAAGATGGAATAATCACCTACTGAAGACTCAGTTACAGTTTCAGCTGGGAGACAACACCCTAAAAGAATGGGGTAATGCTTTGCATCAGAGACCCTTATAGGGTGCTGTCTCCCCAACAGCCATAATATGTGGGTCTGGGAATCAAGAGGAATCAGTACTATATCCAATAACCCACTCATCGAATTTTCACTTCAACTCCTGACAACTTTGAGTTCTGCTAGTTTGAAGGTCTTAGTCCCCAAGGAGGAAATATACCTACCACCATATACAACGGTTCAACCAAATTAGAAAATGAGACTCCTACATGGCCATTTGGGACTCCTTATTCCACTGAACCAACAGACAGAAAAAAGAGGGTTACTTTACTGGCTGGGATGATTGAGCCTCATTATCAAGGGAAAACTGGGTTGCTGCAACACAATAAAAGCAAGGAGGACTACGTCTGGAACCCAAGGGATTCTCTGAGGTAACTCTTAATACTTCCATGCCAATAATAAAGGCTCATGGAAAACTAGGGCAACTAAAAAAAGGGCCAGACTACTGAAGAAATGAAAATTTGAAATTCTGGATCATTTCACCAGGTAAAGAATTTCTACCAGCTGAGGTTCTGGCTGAGGACAAGGGAAACATAAAATGGGTAGCTGAAGAAAGAACTCACAGGTATCAATTCTGGTCTCGTGACTAATTACAGAAATGAGAACTCTGATGGCTTTGTATATTTTCTCTTTGCTATATTCTGTTTATTTGTACATTCTAACCATTTTCTTCTTTTCTTCCTTCTTCCCACTATTATAGTTGTCAAAGGTTAACTTTACAATCAGTCTCTTGACAAAAGAATATTCAGTGGAACTGTGATTTGAGGAGTGATTAATATATCCAGCAATGAATACCATGACTACAGGTACTGAGCATCTCATTTTGGGGAAAGGATGAAAGCTGCTTCATCATATGAGAGACAGCTATATCTTGTTAGATGCAAACAAAAGAGTTGTTCTGTTGATATGTGAAAGCTCAAATATATGTAGACAAGTGCATATGGATGCTAAGTAGCCAAAGGGGTAGATTGTGCCAGTTATCAATTTATTGCTTGTCAGCTCCAAATTGCCCCTTCACTGCCCTGCTTGTGATAATGGAGCTGGACCCTGTAAACGTTTCTCCTTTGCCAGTTGGCATGATTCTAAGGTTACTAGAAGGTGATGGAGGCAGGGGCTTCTCTTCCTGCTTCCAGGGTGCTTTTCCATCTTCTTGCTCCTGTGGTGCTCTGCTGGTATGCAGAACACTCAATGGTACTCATCCCAACATGTTTTAGTGGGCACTCCTGTGAGCATCTTCTCAGGCAAGTTCTGCCAGTGCCCCAAGCTGGCTTCCTGGTGATTCAGCAGCACCTCCATGTACAGTTTCCTGTTTGCCAACCTTGGTCTACATCTCCTCAGCAAACATCCAGTGAAGATATCCAAGATAAGAAACTGGCTTTGGAGGAGGAGGGTATTCTTCTGAATTTTTCTTTCCTTTGTACTCTGCCTCAGTCCTGGGGTAGTAACTGCTCCCCTATATCTGCCATTCTTGTATTCTTAAGAGTTCTCTCTACCCCTCAGTAGTTAATTCCCTGTTCAAACTACTGTGTGGTTTCTGTCTCCTGACTAGATCCTGATTGATACAGATACTGAGAATTAAATCAGCGAGATGGCTAAAAGAGTAAAAAGTACTCATCACAAGGAAAAAAAAAACTTTGTAACTAAGTGTGGTGATGGATATCAACTAGACTTTTTGTGGTGATCATTTCACAACATGTACAAATACCAAATCATTATGTTGTACACCTGAAACTAATAGTGTTTTATGTCAATTATACCTCAATAAAAAACAAATAAATAAATAACCAACCCATGAGATGGCTTAAACCCACATTATAGGAAAAAATGGGGAAAAGAATGAGTGACGTTTAACGCAAAGAAAATAAATCATAAGGCACATGCTAAGCTCTAGTTAAAAGGCTATCGTGTGCATGAGAGAACACACTGCATCTTTGCTGCTCACGACCAACAACTACAGCAGCTGCAACAGCAGACTAGCTCTTTATTTTACACGGAAAAGCAAAGACCAGAAATATTCACTTTTACTAAACAGATAGCAGAACTCTTCAGTGAAGATCTCTAAGAAGTCTAATGTCAATACTTAAATTTGTAATTTACACATCTTTGCATCTTCTCAGCTCATTTCAAGTTGTTGTAATCCCCATTGGAGGATCAGCTGTCTCAGCTGTCCCAGGTTTTTGCAGTAACAAAGTCCTAGGTTAATTTTCTCATAAGAAACAAAACAAAGGCTCTTCCTTCAGTTTGCCTGGAGTCTTTTTAAAGTTTCGCCTTCAATTCTGTCCTCTAGAAACAGAGAATCTCCAAAGACAAAGGACACCAAATGCGCTCTAGTTACATCCAATTAAAATACTGTTATACACTCATTTAAATAGGAAAAGGGGCTGATGGCCAAAGAATGATTTACTGGCAGAACTATTTACTAGGTTGAACCTGTAAGAACTTTCTATGTGGACATTAATCATTATCCCAATATCATTTTACATTTATTAACCCCTTCACCCAGGTTACAAAGCACTGAAAATATTTTCTGTCCCCTAACACAAACAATTCTTTATTACTAGTTCTCGTTTTATACAGGAAGAACTTTGGGCTTAAAGAGGGCAAATAACTTGCCTAAGAGACCAAAGCTAGCAGGTGGTAGATCTAGGCCTGCTCTTTACACAGCTTTCTCAAATTTAAACAAACCACTAAGGGGATTTATTTCCAGAAAGACATGTACCAATAACCTGTCAAAAATTATTGCAATTATATCTGACCTTGCTCTTAACGTTCTCTGCCTACATGAGGCCTGAAACAAATAGAAAGAACCACCTACTCAGAGAAAAATGCTGGTGAAGAGAAAGGAAGAAAACATAATCAAACTGCTTATGTGACTTCACAATATACAAAAATTTAAGCTAGATAATCTGTTTATACACGAGATAGCAAGGTGGCCCACTCCTCTTCAACGTTAAACAAAACAGCTGTTATGGTCTAGGACAGAAGTTTGTAATTTTCTCAATAGCACAGAAAGATCATAGCGCAAGTCTTTATTACTTTAAAAAGTTTTTTTTTTACCTCAGTGACAATGTTATAGCCATGAAAATGTATTAGGTAAAGAGGGAGATGGAAAACCATAATAGACTTAACATTGTCAGGGATACGAGAGTAACATCAGAGCAAATGGGCTGAATGGCACATGCTCAGGCTTTGCCACAGGAGAGGGGAAAGGATATGTCTGTTTCGAGGATGAATGTAAAATTCCCTGCCACGTCTCTTAAATGCTACAGAAACACAGCAAGGGATCTATGGGCCAAAGTCTTTTTTTTTTTTTTTTTTTAAATAAATTTATTTATTTTATTTTTGGCTGCATTGGGTCTTGGTTGCTGCATGCGGGCTTTCTCTAGTTGTGGTGAGAGGGGGCTACTCTTTGTTGCAGTGCGCAGGCTTCTCATTGAGGAGGCTTCTCTTTTTGCAGAGCACAGGCTCTAGGCACACAGGCTTCAGTAGTTGTGGCACACAGGCTCAGTAGTTGTGGCGCACGGGCTTAGTTGCTCTGCGGCATGTGGGATCTTCCCGGAACAGGGATCAAACCCGTGTCCCCTGCATTGGCAGGCGGATTCTCAACCACTGAGCCACCAGAGAAGCCCTGGGCCAAAGTCTTGATATGCTTTAGAATGACCCAGAAATCCCCTCCTTCACTGCTACAGGGGCTCTGCCATGGCTCCTCCCCGAGAGCTCCCCCTCTCTGCTCCCATCAGTGCCTCCTCCCAGCCTTTCACCTACCTAACTTCCATCTTAAGAGACATAACACTGCCAGTTTAGAACAGACTCCTTCCTTAGAACCACATTTCTTTCCTCCACCCTTTTTTTTTTTTTTTAAACACATTCAACAAGATTATTCATTCAATAGCTACTGTGCACCTACTCTATGCCAGACACTGGTCTAGGTGCTGGGCCACAGCAGTGACCAAAACAAAAGCCGCACCTTCTCATAACATTTATCTTCTAGTGGGGAAAGTCAGACAATAAACAAGATAATTAAAGTGTACAAATAATAAAGCGACAGGTGCCATGGAGAAAAATTAAAGCAGAGAAGTAGGAAAGAAAATTGGAAGGGGTACAATTTTAGGTAAGATAGAAGAGACCTCGCTGAGAAGGTGGAGAGCGAACTACTAGTATATATGAGGGAAGAGTATTCCAGACAGAGAAAACAGCTAGTGCTCAGAGCCCAAGGCAGGGGCCCACCTGGCTTGTCTAGGAACAGTGGTGAGAACACCAGTGAAGCAAAGTTAGCAAAGGGGAAAATCAGGAGATGTGGGTCAGAGAGGTGACAGGGGTATCATATGGCCTTATGGTATCTGGTAAGGACTTTGGCTTTTACTCTGAAATAGGAAACTACTGGAAGACTCTGAGCAAAAGAATAACATGATCTATGTGCAGGACCACTCTGGGTGCTTTTGAGAATATACTATAAGGAGCAAATGAATGCAAGGAGGGAGACTAATTTGGGAGGTTACTGCAATAGTCACAGTGAGAGCTGGTGGCTCAAATCAGAGAGAGAGCAGGGGGTTGGTGAGGAGTGGTCAGGTTCCAGATCTATTTTTCTGACAAAATAGATGTGGGATGCAAGAGAAAGAAAGGATAGGGGAAGGCAAACATTTAGCCTGAGCAACTAGAAGAACATTCTATTTCTATTTAATGAGCTGGAGAAGGTTTTAGTTTTTTTGTTTTAGTTGCAGGGGTGGGATCAGAAGTACAGTTTAGGACACCTCAAATTTGAGATGTCAACTCGACATCTAAATGGAGATTTCAAGCTCTAATTTCAAATTTTCTTAGTTCTCATCCAACCTCCTCATGGAATTTAGCTAATATTACATATGTTCTTACAAAATGTTCCTTTAAACTCTGGTTAGCATTTAAATAATGTTTATAAATTTGTGCATTTCTCTCTGCAACTGGAAAAATTAGAACAAACCCACAAGGCAGCTAACATATAAAGCAACACTTTAATTCTAAAGAGGTCTGTACGTACACAATGGTTAATTTGAAAGTCACCTTTTTTTCATTTTAAAGGAGCTAGCTTTATTTATTTATGTTTACCATTTTAAACGTGCAGTTCAGTGGCATTAGGTACCTTCACACTGTTAGGCAAGCATCACGGCCATCCATCTCCAGAACTTTTTTTCATCTTGCAAAACTGAAACTCTGTACTCATTGAAAAATAAATTCCCATTCCCCCCACTCCCAATTCCTGTCAACCACCATTCTACTTTCTGTCTCTATGAATTTGATTACTTATATGCAGTACCTCATATAAATGGAATCATGTAAGTGGCATCAGCATTTGTCCTTTTGTGACTGGCTTATTTCACTTAGCATAATGTCTTCAAGGCTCATGCAGGTTGGAGCACATGTTGGAATTTCCTTCCTTTTTAAGGCTGAATAACACTCCATTGTATGTATATATAACTTAGGTTGCTTCCACCTTTTGACTATTGTGAATAATGCTGCTATAAGCAAGGTTGTACAAAGTCCCTGCTTTCATTTGGGTACATATCCAAAAGTGGGACTGCTGGATCATACAGTAATTCTATTTTTAATTTTTTGAGGACCTCCCATACTGCTTCCTATAATGGTTACACCATTTTACATTCCTACCAGCAGTGCGCAAGAGTTCCAATTTTTCCACATCCTCACCAATACTTGTATTTTGTTTGTTTGCTTTAAAATAATAGCCTAGATCCTAATGGGTGTGAAGTAGTATCTCATTGTGCTTTTGATTTGCATTTTCCTAATGATTAGTGATGTTAAGCATCTTTTCATGTGCTTACTGGCTTATATATCTTCTTTGGAGAAGTATCTATTGAAGTCCCTTGCTCTTTTTTAATCAAGTTGTTTGTTTACATGTGGTTGAAATGTAGGAGTGCTTTATATATTCTGGATATTAACCCCTTGTCAGATGCATGTTTTGCAAATATCTTTTCCCATTCCATGAGTTGCCTTTTTACTCTATTGATAGTTTCTTTTGATGCACAAAAGTTTTTAACTTTGGTGGAGTCCAATTTACCTATTTTTACTTTTGTTGCCTGTGCTTTTGGTGTCACATCCAACAAATCGTTGCCGAATCTAATTTCGTGAAGATTTTGCCCTATGTTGTCTTCTAAGAGTTTTACAGTTTCAGCTCTTACATTTAGGTCTTTGATCCATTTTGAGTTAATTTTTGTATATGGTGTAAAGTAAGGATCCACCTTCATCCTAACACGAAGACTATCTTTTCCCCGCTGGACGGTCTTAGCGCCTTTGTCTAAAATCATTTGACCATATATACAAGGGTTTATTTCTGGGCTCCCTGTTCTGTTCCTTAGTCTCTATGTCTGTCTTTATGCCAGTATCACCGTTTTAATTACTGTAGCATTTTGTAAATTCTGAAATCAGGAAGACTGAGAGCTCTAACTTTATCTTTTTCAAGATTGCTTTGACTATTTGGGATCTTTTGAGATTCCATATGAGTTTTAGGACAGATTTTTCTATTTCTACAAAAAAAGGTAGCTGATATTTTTAGGGAAAAAATCCTTTGAAAAAGCACTTTTTTTCTTTTCCATAATGGTTCATTATAGGATATTGAATATAGTTCCCTGTGCTATACAGTAGGACCTTGTTGTTTATCCATTCTATATATAATAGTTTGCATCTGCTAATCCCAAACTCCCAATCCATCCCTTCCCCCGCCCCCCCTTGACAACCATAGTCTGTTCTCTATGTCTGTGAGTCTGTTTCTATTTCATAGGTAAGTTCATTTGTGTGATATTTTAGATTCCACATATAAATGAGATCATATGGTATTTGTCTTTCTCTTTCTGACTTACTTCACTTACTATGATCATCTCTAGGTCCATCCATGTTACTGCAAATGGCATGATTTCATGCTTTTTTATGGCTCAGTAATATTCCATTGTATATATGTACCACATCTTTATCCATTCGTCTGTCAATGGACATTTAGGTTGTTTCCATGTCTTGGCTATTGTAAACAGTGCTGCTATAAACACAGGGGTGCATGTATCTTTTTGAATTACAGTTTTGTCTGGATACATGCCCAGGAGTGGGACTGCTGGATCATATGGCAACTCTATTTTTAGTTTTTTAAGGAACCTCCATACTGTTTTCCATAGTGGCTGCAGCAACTTACATTCCCACCAACAGTGTAGGAAGGTTCCCTTTTCCCCCATACCCTCTCCAGCATTTGTTATTTTTTGACTTTTCAATGATGGCCGTTCTGACCAATGGGAGGTGGTAACCTCACTGTAGTTTTGATTTGTGATAATTAGCAATGATGAGCATCCTGAAAATGCACTTTGAATCTTCTACCAGTGACTGATATTTCCCTACTGTTGCTGGAAGCTCATAGTTGGAATAATCATTTGTATACATCCTCTTACCCACACCCCAGAATTTTTCACAAGGCATTAATCCTTCAACAATGTAAAAAGCATATAAAAATTAGTATTATTCAAATTTCTCCTTAAAACATTAGAATGGGAGCCCTAAAATATATGAAGCAAAAACTAACAAAATTGAGAAATAGATAATTCATCAATGATTGTTGGAGACTTCAATACACCACTTTTAATACTGGATAGAACAACTAGGAAGAATACCAACAAGAAACAGAAGACCTGAACAATATTATAAACGAAGCAGACCTACCAGACATTTATAGAACACTCCACCCAACAACAGAAGAACATACATACACATGGAACATTCTCTAGGACAGACCATATGTTAGGCAATAAAACAAGCCTGAATATATTCAAAAGGATTGAAATTACACAAAGTATGTTCTCCAACCACCATGAAATGAAATTAGGAAATGACAACAGTAAGTAATTTGGGAAATTCATAAATATGTGGAAATTAACAACACCCTCCTAAATCACCAATAGGTCAAAGAAATCATAAAGGATATTAGAAAATACTTTGAGACGAATGAAAGTGAAAACACAACACTTAGGAAAACCAAAACTTATGAGATGCAGCTAAAACACTGCTCAGAGGGAAATTTATACCTGTAAATACCTACAATAACAGAGAAGGAAAAAAAAAATCTCAAGTCAGTAACATAACCTTCCACCTTAAAGAACTAGGAAAAGAAGAGCAAATCAAACCCAAAGCAAGCAGAAGGAAAGAACACAGATTAGAGAGGAAATAAATGAAATAGAGAAATGAAATAAAAAAGAGAAAAAGAGAGAAAACCAAAGTTGACTCTTTGAAAAGCTCAATGAAACTGACAAATCTTTAGCTAGACCGATCAAGAAAAAGAGAGATGACTCAAATTACTCAATTCAGGAATAAAAGAGAAGACATCAATGCCAATGTTACAGCAATAAAAAGGTTTCTAAAGGAACACCAAGAACTACGGTACGTCAACAAAATACATAACCTAATTGAAATGGACAAACATTCTAGAAAGACAGAAATTACTGAAACTGATTCATAAAGAAACATTAGGATGGAAAATTCCAAAACTAAAATTGTGGTTAGTTACACAGTTTCTAACAATTAGGCTTGGAAATTAGTTACATGATAGATGGAGTTGAGTCAAATTTCCCAGTATAGAACTCAAAGATCTCATATTCCATGACAGAGTACAGGCAGACAAATCTTTTGTTGAATTAACCTCTTGGTTAATTGGACACCACTTGTGCCCCCCACCTCTCACCCTTTAAATCCCATCCAATAGGACTAAGCTCTCTTTGTCCACAGCAGTGACTAAGTTAGTAATACTTTACTGTATTGGTTTTTCATCTTTCCGTTTTCACTTTCTGCAGTCTCCCACTCTTGTTTCCTGAGATCACTTCTCAAAATAAACTACCTACATGCAAAACCCTTGCCTCAGCCTAGATTTTCTCCCTGAAAATAGTGCCTAAGAAAGCCTTTAAATACGCCTTCAAACTTCCGTTCCTTCCGACTACCTTTCTGATGATTAGTTAGCACTTAAGAAGATCCACTGAGACATGACACTGTGGTAGAAAGAGCACAGCACTTCTTCCCAGACTGGGTGCAGCCTGGAGCTCTCTTATTAACCTAAGTTCAACCTCTTCAAATGAAAAATGGATACTGTTATCCATTCAAAAGCACTTTACAAACTCTAATGTGTTACACAAATGACAGTTACCCTTATTACTCATGAGATGTATCAGGCAGAAGAATCTGTTCATGTCTAGATTCAGGTAAAAATACAAGATCAACTTATAGTAGCTGTGTGTGAATGTTAGTACTATGAGTAAAAATCTTCTGGTCTCTGATAGAGTGTGGCTCTATCTACAATGCTTTAGTTTTTCTTAGAACGGAGAATGTATTCGTATATTACTTACAGAATTACAAATAAAAAAAAATATTCTATATCAACAAATGCCTTTTGACATAGGGTAGAGTATCATTTCACAAAGAGAAGCAAATCATATAAACGAGGTTATGGTTTAAAAAGTATTTCAGAATTATGGACTCACTCAAAGCTCAGGAAGAAGCTATTTTGTTTCATTTAACACAAAACTCCAACAGAAATAGAAATCTAATGGCTCACAGTATAATTTAAATGCTTTGCTTAGATGAAGGTTCTTAAGCTCAGTCCCTGAGCTGGTTTCAAGGGAGTCCTAAATGCCCTAGAAGTAAATATAACATGTGTGTTAATGGTACATGTGGATTTTTCTGAGAAGTTTTATATTTTTACCAGGAAACAGTAAACCAAAAAAAAAACTTTAAGAAACATTAGATGTTGGTATTTTACTGGTGTGTTTCCAAAATGCAACACATATCTGAAAAAAGAAAGGAAAAAAAAACCTAAAGCTTTGTTTTCAGGATTTGAGGAGGGACAGGGGTAATGGCTGCCTTGCTGTGTCTACATCTAGGAACACAGTGTGCAGCTTTATGTTCAGGCTTCATGTACAAGCTAATGCCAGCATATGGGTTGGTTACAATATAGCTGTTCAGAAATTCTAACATTACAGATTTTTCTGTTAAGATTTCACATTTTTGATGCCTTAAATTTTGTCTAATACAAAATCCTTTGCATTCCATCTGATGATACAAGTGACAGGGATGAAACACCTAGGATACTTTCTGTGTCATGACATTGTAACAAAGCAGTTTTACTGTTTCACTGCTGTGCTGACCTGAGGGAATGATAAACACATCCCATTCAGAAGAGTTATAACAATAAAAAGCCATGACTCTGATCACAATGGAAACCACTAGTAACACTGCCATTTGTGGAGCACTTAGTGTACTGCATCTAGCCCCAGTGTAAATAACAGTAATTTGGCTCCATGGCAGCAGAGATGTTTATTTGTGGTTAAGTCTTGTTAAGCCTTCACTGTAATGAAAACAGCATCAAAATAAAATGGAGGATAATCCAGTTTTACGCATGACTTAGAAATAAAACTAACACTCTGCTCCTGCCCCACCAGTCCTGTGTCTTTGTCCAGAACCCTCTCTAGTCTCCCAGCCCCACCATATTACCAGGCCAACAAGGAGGAAGAATCCACCTGAAGCCGGGTTTCATCTCACTTTCATCAAAATGAATACACTAATAAAACCCAACAGTTGTTCCCATCACCAAAAGTTTAATCCTAGGGTACCTATAAGGTTAGTCAAGATTGCGAATTACTCTTTACAGTACTTAAATTATTGTGCTTCAACCTAAGAATAGATTATTGAGCTCTCTTAATGAAAAGAAACCTAAGAACATTAAATTGAGCTTTCTTAATAAAAAGAAATGTTTGCCAAGCTAAAAAAGTTCTTTATGCCATTCAAATTACCTTAGGTATTCAGTCTTTTCAAAGGCTTAATTCAATCAACATACTGCATTTGCAAATCTATCTACTGTAAAGACACACTAACCCAGAATGGCTAGGAAATTGGGCATTCCATTGAATTCTTCCCAGATACAGCCTACTAGATTATCAAACAATAAGGTTACAAAATTAAAATGTTATTGAATGTAACACGTTTATATATTAATTCAAAAGGCATTTTAGGAAGACTGTGAATGTGAATTTTAATTGGACTAAACAAAACTTAAGTGTAGTGTTAGAAAGTATCTAACAGTAATTGATACGCCATGGAAACTGTCTTTTGCAATAACTCCTTATTGCTACTCTGCCAACTGTCTTTCTCATCAGATGCTATAAAAATAGTCATTTGGGCTTCTTAACTCTTACAGATTCCGGATAAAAGGGAGTTCACTCTGATAATCCAAAATGACAACGTAAGTGAAGGTGCCTGGCAAAAAGTAAAAAGCCCATATAATTACGGAATTACTATGAATCGGATTAGAAGCTTTGTTAGACCAAGAGTTCATGTCTCAAGGGTCTTTATTTACAAAACTCATGTTTTGGCCACATTATACTTCAATAATTAAGACCCCAACCAAAATCCAGTCCATACAGTGTTGGTGTAAGATGTTTATTAGTGTAATTTATTTAGCACAATGATCACATTAAAATGTCCCAATATACAAAACCATTGAAATCTAAAGTCACAACAAATACAAACTTAGGTGAGTGAATAAAGTTATAAAAATATTATTTAAAAACAAAGTTCTACATCTTCAACATTGGGCCAAAGAAAGAAAAAAACAAGAAAGAGAGAGAGAGAGAGAGAGAGAAAGAGAAAGAGAAAGAGAGAGATTGCATAAAAGAAACAACACATTTCAATAGAGCAACCCTGACCGGTCTTGGCTGCCTCACCAGTGAGATCCTGGGCCACTGGGTGTGACCATGATGGCAATACAGCATTTCATTGCAGGACTGGCTACTTCATATGAAGCTATATGTGAAACGTTACATTTATTTCCTTCAAAATGAAACATCCAATTGAAACAGAGCTAACAATATACACTAAATTTTAGCTGGCTGATAGTAGAAATTTTCAACAATTCCATAAATTCAAAAAGAAACATATTTGGAAAAAAACAAATTTCAAAGAGAAATAAACATGACAAAATGGAAACTAAAGTGGAATAAATCAATGTCAATAATGAAGTATGAGTGTATGTTTCTGACCACAGCTATACCACAGGGGTCACACCCAGGCTTTTCTACCCACCTGTCACCGAGACAAACTGCAGACATTAGTTAGAAGTGATAGAAGAATGTCAAGCATGATTTTTTAAAGTTAGCACTAACAGTTGTGAAAAGTTCCTTGGCTAGGAAAAAAAAGGCACAAAGAAAATATGAAACAACTACATACCAAATGAAAAGAGCTATGTTTTATTTGATGGTGTGCTCTCCTATGGTATTTTTCATATTTTTCTCCTTTGCTAAGAGTTTTCATATTTACCAACTGCTTAGAATGTTAGCATAAGCACTTCCCTCTAAAATGTGCCTCCCTTAGTGTCTTCTCTCCAGAACCCACAGAAGGAATTCCTGGCAGACGAACAAACCCTTGTGACCACAGGAAGGGAATGCTTCCTAAATGCCAGAAGTCATTGCAGAGTCTTGGTTTAAACTTTCATAATATTCTAACTTTCCCATCCCCAAAGTAGTTTTGTGTCAGGGGATCTAAAACAATGTACATCTCAAATCTTCCTCAGAACATGGTGCCAAATATTTAATCTGAAATAATCGGTAGCTTAGTGATTATACAAACCTGCATAGTCAGTAAGAGGATAGAAAATTTTAAAGAGTATCTCACATTGCAGATCTTAAACCAGGACTCCTCTACAATTTCAAAACATGGCCCATGTTTTATATTCTATTTCTAAAAATCCGATCAAAGCTTATCATTTGAAAAGTTCCACAGTATTTGTCCCAGATGGTTTCAGATTTTTTTAGCTTTTAGTTTGGGAAAATGAGGAATGAGAAAAAGAAAGTCCTACTGGGACAATCCTCCGAATGTGTGAAAGTAAATTCTAAGGTACGTGGTAAAGGACTTGACACACAGGTATTTATATGTGACCCACCAATCCCACCTCAGGCTGCACAAAGGCACCTCCACAGTTCACAGGGAGGCTAACACTGAACAGAGCTGGAGTCCAGTCAGATAATCATTTCATTAGAAACCTAATAATTGGTTGTAGTTCTTCAATGTGTTGCAATTTAACTTCATTCTCAGGTTGCTACAGAAAAAGTCATTTCCTATCTGTATCAACATCCCAGTATTCTAACAATACAGGATTCCATTTTCCTTAACTTCCCAATTATTATCTTGATAGTTCATGATCATGTTAAGAAATTTGGGATATGAAATTCCACACACAATAATAAGGCTGTCAAATTTTCAGGAGAATCTAAGCCTGGACAAATAGATCCTAATTTCGTAATAGAAACAATTTCAGCCCAACTTGCAAATAACAAAGGATGATTTCATTTCAGGAAATCTTTTTCAAAGTTTAATCAGAACTACTCTAAATTAGAAAACTTTAAATTAAAATAGCTATCATTATTCAGATGTTAGTAAGGTAGAGAGAAACATAGGTAGCCTGAAAGATGAATCTACCCTAAAAGTGAGCTCACAGAGGGAGGGAGGAGGGAGAGAAGAAGGGAGGTTCACGGCAGTGCTGGTAGCCTCGATCCCTTTATGAAGGCACACCTTCTCATTTGCTGCTACATTACCCTGATTCAGGTTGAAGATCTGAAAACCAAATGAAAAAGGCCAACTAAAAATGTTTAAAGAAAAGAAAAATGTGAGACTGAATTAAATTAAAAAATGAGTTTTAAAAGAGAACAAGAAATAAAAGACATTAGATGACCTTCATAAAAATACTAAAATTAAAAAGAATTCATCTGGTACTTTGTGCTCACAAAGGGAAACGAGGTTCCATCAAGCCCTGCGGAGCACAAAAGGAAGCAGGTGGTTTGCTCAGGCATCGGCAGAAATGGGCCCCGAAGAACTACCCTCAGCTTCTTCTATATCGTGTCCAGGAAGGAAAGCAAAGCTCTGCAAAATGCTGAAGGTTTTACAAGTGTAACGGTGCTTAGGAAAGATCACTGGTCTGGTGTTGCAGCAGCCCCAGTGTTGAGAGACACGCTAGGCTTCTAGGAGGAGAAAAATAGAAAGAGAGGAAGAAGTAGGAAAGGGAAGGAAAGGGTGGAAAAGCACAGATCATTAGTAAACAGCAAGTTCAACATTGCAAGATGCTCATAAACCCTTTATACACTGTCAGCAGAGCGGGTCTGCTCTTAGGACTATAGATAACACTCTGAAGGAAGCAGAAGTGGGAATTTTCAAAAGAGCACAGAGCTACATGCTCATTAGTGATGGCCAAATTAGAATGATGTCACAACATGCTCTGAAAACATGCACTCTTGGCCCCCTCCCTACTCCTTTCCACCCCCAATGAAACATGCGTATTTTCAGTAAAGCACCTGCTTTAATATATTCAAGAGGTCAGGTTGAGAACACAACATCTCCCCAGGTGTGCAAACTATATTCTACACAATGGTGGAGAGGTGTCCAAGAGCAGAAAGACCTGCTCTCATAATGGCACTGGGCAGTTCATAAACAGCTGGGTTCTTTTTTGCAGCCAGAGAACTGAAGTCTTCAAACAGTAAGGGCCAGGCTGCATATTCTTCCTGTTCTCTTTTCCTGCACAATTAAGCTGTGGCGGTGGGAAACAATTGCTACATAAAGTCTGAGTCTCCTCTGGTCAGACCTGACATCCTGCTGGAGAAGAAACCTACTCTAGTGTGGTAGTCGTTTCCTTCCCGGATGAAAATGGCATTCATTCTTCCAAATGGCTAACCAAATCAATCCCTTCAAGCCTTTCCTTCCCCTAGCACTGCCTCCTCATTAAAGAAAGCTGAATTTATTCATTTTTTAAAAGTTTGTGTTCAAGCTTCTTCTCCTTTAATCATGGAAATATTTCTACAAATATTTTCTTAAAACCAAAATTATATAGACCTTTGCTTTCAAAGCAGACACAGAAACAGTCAACACTACATACAAACTAAGATTATCAAAAAAACAAAAAAAAACAAAAAAATTTCAGTTCACAAAACTGGAAGATAAATAAGGTCGCACTTCAGGTTGTTTCTAGCTTTTGAAGTAAAGAATTCCTAATTAATGAGTTGCTAATAAGGATTTATTGTCACTGGGTAAAACTAACATTCACAACTAATAGAACCTAGTCATCAGTAAACCTAACATACAAAGATGTATACAACATTTCTAAAGGTCACAGAATAAAGAGTAAATCCTGGAATAACCGCTATTGCTAACAGAAGGCTTTTTGGAAGCCTCAGAAACCGAGAAATCCTATGGTGGCTCAAGGAAAGGCTTCTCAAGGCTAAGGTATGTGTGCAAGAAGAGGAACACAGACATAGCTAGCACTTGCCTCCCTGCAGTAATATGAAGCAAACGTTATGCCCAGTTAAAAGTCTTTTCAGCTGGGGCAACAGTGTCAGCCTGATTGTGCACTTAAGCTAATTAAGTGCAGTTATTTTTAAAAATTCAACATGGCTCTCATATCAACTACCTAAACAAAGATTTACATAGTATTATACATCCCTATGGACCCTGCTACTGCTTCAAGAATTTTGCTCACTACAAGTACACTGAGGGAACCCACAGGAACTCAGTGCTAGCCCTGGTAATGGGCTAGGCATCAGAGACAGATTTCAAAAGTAACAGTTAAGGGAAAAATAAAGGAAAAACAGACTGAGGGCACAACAGAAAGGAAAGAACTTTTAATTTCCTGCTCACAAGTTTCCTAACATTGAGCCATGGAAAGCAAACTGAGTGCAGTGTGCATTCAGGGATGAGACCTGCCCAAAGAACTGTAGCAGCCAAAGGACTCCATTATAACATTTTTTTGGTCATTCTGCAACAAAAGCATATTGTTAAGATTGATCCAGCTCCTATGTGGTACAACTACAAAAGATATTCAAGGAATATCAAATGAAATTCTCTCTTTCCATTGCTGGAAATGTTATGGGGCAGATGCCCTGGGTTTAAATACAACCACCAAGAACAAGAGTACCCTTAGAAATAATCCATATGCTTCCACTAAAAATCCTCCTCAAAGGAACTGATCAAGGGTGTTTACTGTGACTCTTTCACCCACACATCTGGGGACTCCTGGGAATCACTTACCAGTGGCATCATTCCCTTCTATTCCGTGGTCACCGTTGGCAAGCACTGTTGCTTGAGAAGATGAAGTACCTGCAATGACCACAAAGAATAATTACCCACTGTGACAGATAGAAAAATGAAAAACAGACGCAACTACTGTCTAACTAGTAGAATTTTTGTCACTCTTCATAGCATTAGCTTAAAGCAGATAAAATCTGTCCAAAATTTAAAGATCCAATAAAAGGAAATCCAGAAACACAGAACAGAACTGAGTCATTGATTCCTATGGCATCCAAACTCTGATAAGCACCACAACTACAGGAGAAGCTTTCCTAATAAGAAGTCTAAGTCTTTCCTGCTCTGTACATTGTCAAAGGTTACTATTATACTCAATAAAACCATCATGAAGCACCATAGGTTTAGAACCTGTGATTCAAACCAAATGGTCCAAGGACACAGAGCCGTTTAAAACAACCCCCACGTGGGACTTCCCTGGAGGTCCAGTGGTTGGGAATCCACCTTCCAATGCAGGGGATGCGAGTTCAATCCCTGGTCGGGGAACCAGGATCCCACATGCCACGAAACAACTAAGCCCACACACCACAACTAGAGAGCCCATGAGCTCTGGAGCCTGAGTGCCACAACTAGAGAGAAGCCCACGTGCTGCAACACAGCCAAATAAATAAATATTTAAAAACAAAAACAAAAACAACAACAACCCATGTAGAAAGTCCAGGGCACCATCACTGCTCCTGTACATGAGGATTACCTGGAAGTCACCAGCAGCATCTCTGGAAGCAGAGGGCTTTTTTTTTTTTTTTTTTTTTAAAGCTATCCTAATAGACTGTAGTTGTATCTTATTTCCTAATAACTAAGGATGTTGAGCAACTTTTCATTTGTTTACTTGCCATTCTTTTATTTTCTTTGGTGAATTGAACGGTCAAATTTTTTGGACTATTTTTTTAATTGGGTTGTGTATTTTCTTATTATTGAATTTTGAAGATTCTTTATTGTTCTGAATACCAACCCTTATCAGATGAGTTTTGCAAATATTTTCTCCCATAAATGTATTTTCCAAGAAAATACATCCAAGAAATGTATTTTTGTTTTCTTAACTGTGTCTTTTGAACAGCAAAAGCTTTTGATTTTGATAAAGTCTAATTTATCATTTTTTCCTTCATGCTTCCATGCTTTTGGTGGGGTATCTAAGAAATTTCTGCCTAACCCAAGGTCAGAGGATTTTCTCCTATGTTTTCCTCTAGAAGTTTTATAGTTTTCATTTAGGTTTCCCATTGAGGTCTATGATACATTTGGAGTTAAATTTTCTACGTGGTATAAGATATGGGTCTAGGGCTTCCCTGGTGGCACAGTGGTTGAGAGTCCACCTGCCGATGCAGGGGACACGGGTTCGTGCCCCGGTCCAGGAGGATCCCACATGCCGCGGAGCGGCTGGGCCCGTGAGCCATGGCCGCAGAGCCTGCGGGTCTGGAGCCTGTGCTCTGCAACAGGAGAGCCCGCAGCAGTGAGAGGCCCGTATACCTCAAAAAAAAAAAAAAAAAAAAAAAAAAGATATGGGTCTATGTTCATATTTTTGTACATTGACATCTAATTGTTCCTTTACTCCACTGATTCCTTTGCACCTTTCTTGAAAATCAACTGGCCATATTACGTGCAGGTCTGTTTCTGGACCCTCCTGTTCCACCGGCCTATAAATCTATCCATTTTGCTAGTACCACAATGTCTGGATTACTGTATTTGTATAAAGTCTTGAAATGATGTCACACAAGTCCTGCAAATTAGGTCTTTTCTAAAATTGTCTTGGTTATATTTTAGTGTCTTTGCTTTTCCATATAAGTTTTAGAATCAGTTGTTGATTTATACAAAAAAATCCTGATGGGATCTTGACTGCACTGACTGTATAGATCAATTTGAGGACATATAACCTTTTCTGAAAAGCTCTGACGATATCTAACATTTCAGCAACCTGCCTAGCTCTGCAGTCAGCCTGCCAACCCAAGAGGTTCCTACAAATCACTCTTACTTAACAACCTCACAGGGATTTCCCTGGTGGCGTAGTGGTTAAGAATCCACCTGCCAATGCAGTGGACACGGGTTGGAGCCCTGGTCCAGGAAGATCCCACATGCCGCGGAGCAACTAAGCCCATGCATCACAACTACTGAGCCTGCGCTTCTAGAGCCCGTGAGCCACAACTACTGAAGCCTGCATGCCTAGAGCCCATGCTCCGCAACAAGAGAAGCCACCACAATGAGAAGACTGTGCACTGCAACGAAGAGTAGCCCCTGCTCTCTGCAACTAGAGAAAGCACGCGCACAGCAACAAAGACCCAATGCAGCCAAAAATAAATAAATAAATTAATTAATTAATTAATTAATTAATTTTTAAAAA
>NC_041231.1:43720058-43726094 GCF_002837175.3 Physeter macrocephalus | reverse complement strand
ACCATATGACCCAGCAATCCCACTACTGGGCATATACCCTGAGAAAAACATAATTCAAAAGGAGTCATGTACCACAATGTTCACTGCAGCACTATTTAAAATAGCCAGGACATGGAAGCAAGCTAAGTGTCCATCGACAGATGAATGTATAAAGAAGATATGGCACATATAGACAATGGAATATTACTCAGCCATAAAAAGAAATGAAATTGAGTTATTTGTAGTGAGGCAGATGGACCTAGAGTCTGTCATACAGAGTGAAGTAAGTCAAAAAGAGAAAAACAAATACTATATGCTAACACATATATATGGAATCCAAAAAAAAAAAAAGAAAAAGGTTCTGATGAACCTAGGGGTAGAGAATGGACTTGAGGACACGGGGAGGGGGAAGGGTAAGCTGGGACAAAGTGAGAGAGTAACACTGACATATATACACTACCAAATGTAAGACAGATAGCTAGTGGGAAGCAGCTGCACAGCACAGGGAGATCAGCCCAGTACTTTGCAACCACCTAGAGGGGTGGGATAGGGCCGGTGGGAGGGAGACGCAAGAGGGAGGGGTTATGGAGATATACGTATGCATATAGTTGATTCATTTTGTTATACAGCAGAAACTAACACAATATTGTAAAGCAATTATACTCCAATAAAGATGTTAAAAAAAAGAAGAATCCATTTTAGGTATGTAGTTCACAAAAAGACATACAACACACATAAATAATCAGAAAAGGTGTGGGAAAAAAAATATACCAAACACCACTGGTAACTGCTAAGGAATGTAGTGCCGGGAAACAGAGATGGGGATAAAAAGGAAGACTTTCACAGATGTAAAGTCCTGTTTTAACTGAGCACCTTAAATAGGGCTGTCAAATTTTCAGGAGAATCTAAGCCTGGACAAATAGATCCTAATTTCGTAATAGAAACAATTTCAGCCCAACTTGCAAATAACAAAGGATGATTTCATTTCAGGAAATCTTTTTCAAAGTTTAATCAGAACTACTCTAAATTAGAAAACTTTAAATTAAAATAGCTATCATTATTCAGATGTTAGTAAGGTAGAGAGAAACATAGGTAGCCTGAAAGATGAATCTACCCTAAAAGTGAGCTCACAGAGGGAGGGAGGAGGGAGAGAAGAAGGGAGGTTCACGGCAGTGCTGGTAGCCTCGATCCCTTTATGAAGGCACACCTTCTCATTTGCTGCTACATTACCCTGATTCAGGTTGAAGATCTGAAAACCAAATGAAAAAGGCCAACTAAAAATGTTTAAAGAAAAGAAAAATGTGAGACTGAATTAAATTAAAAAATGAGTTTTAAAAGAGAACAAGAAATAAAAGACATTAGATGACCTTCATAAAAATACTAAAATTAAAAAGAATTCATCTGGTACTTTGTGCTCACAAAGGGAAACGAGGTTCCATCAAGCCCTGCGGAGCACAAAAGGAAGCAGGTGGTTTGCTCAGGCATCGGCAGAAATGGGCCCCGAAGAACTACCCTCAGCTTCTTCTATATCGTGTCCAGGAAGGAAAGCAAAGCTCTGCAAAATGCTGAAGGTTTTACAAGTGTAACGGTGCTTAGGAAAGATCACTGGTCTGGTGTTGCAGCAGCCCCAGTGTTGAGAGACACGCTAGGCTTCTAGGAGGAGAAAAATAGAAAGAGAGGAAGAAGTAGGAAAGGGAAGGAAAGGGTGGAAAAGCACAGATCATTAGTAAACAGCAAGTTCAACATTGCAAGATGCTCATAAACCCTTTATACACTGTCAGCAGAGCGGGTCTGCTCTTAGGACTATAGATAACACTCTGAAGGAAGCAGAAGTGGGAATTTTCAAAAGAGCACAGAGCTACATGCTCATTAGTGATGGCCAAATTAGAATGATGTCACAACATGCTCTGAAAACATGCACTCTTGGCCCCCTCCCTACTCCTTTCCACCCCCAATGAAACATGCGTATTTTCAGTAAAGCACCTGCTTTAATATATTCAAGAGGTCAGGTTGAGAACACAACATCTCCCCAGGTGTGCAAACTATATTCTACACAATGGTGGAGAGGTGTCCAAGAGCAGAAAGACCTGCTCTCATAATGGCACTGGGCAGTTCATAAACAGCTGGGTTCTTTTTTGCAGCCAGAGAACTGAAGTCTTCAAACAGTAAGGGCCAGGCTGCATATTCTTCCTGTTCTCTTTTCCTGCACAATTAAGCTGTGGCGGTGGGAAACAATTGCTACATAAAGTCTGAGTCTCCTCTGGTCAGACCTGACATCCTGCTGGAGAAGAAACCTACTCTAGTGTGGTAGTCGTTTCCTTCCCGGATGAAAATGGCATTCATTCTTCCAAATGGCTAACCAAATCAATCCCTTCAAGCCTTTCCTTCCCCTAGCACTGCCTCCTCATTAAAGAAAGCTGAATTTATTCATTTTTTAAAAGTTTGTGTTCAAGCTTCTTCTCCTTTAATCATGGAAATATTTCTACAAATATTTTCTTAAAACCAAAATTATATAGACCTTTGCTTTCAAAGCAGACACAGAAACAGTCAACACTACATACAAACTAAGATTATCAAAAAAACAAAAAAAAACAAAAAAATTTCAGTTCACAAAACTGGAAGATAAATAAGGTCGCACTTCAGGTTGTTTCTAGCTTTTGAAGTAAAGAATTCCTAATTAATGAGTTGCTAATAAGGATTTATTGTCACTGGGTAAAACTAACATTCACAACTAATAGAACCTAGTCATCAGTAAACCTAACATACAAAGATGTATACAACATTTCTAAAGGTCACAGAATAAAGAGTAAATCCTGGAATAACCGCTATTGCTAACAGAAGGCTTTTTGGAAGCCTCAGAAACCGAGAAATCCTATGGTGGCTCAAGGAAAGGCTTCTCAAGGCTAAGGTATGTGTGCAAGAAGAGGAACACAGACATAGCTAGCACTTGCCTCCCTGCAGTAATATGAAGCAAACGTTATGCCCAGTTAAAAGTCTTTTCAGCTGGGGCAACAGTGTCAGCCTGATTGTGCACTTAAGCTAATTAAGTGCAGTTATTTTTAAAAATTCAACATGGCTCTCATATCAACTACCTAAACAAAGATTTACATAGTATTATACATCCCTATGGACCCTGCTACTGCTTCAAGAATTTTGCTCACTACAAGTACACTGAGGGAACCCACAGGAACTCAGTGCTAGCCCTGGTAATGGGCTAGGCATCAGAGACAGATTTCAAAAGTAACAGTTAAGGGAAAAATAAAGGAAAAACAGACTGAGGGCACAACAGAAAGGAAAGAACTTTTAATTTCCTGCTCACAAGTTTCCTAACATTGAGCCATGGAAAGCAAACTGAGTGCAGTGTGCATTCAGGGATGAGACCTGCCCAAAGAACTGTAGCAGCCAAAGGACTCCATTATAACATTTTTTTGGTCATTCTGCAACAAAAGCATATTGTTAAGATTGATCCAGCTCCTATGTGGTACAACTACAAAAGATATTCAAGGAATATCAAATGAAATTCTCTCTTTCCATTGCTGGAAATGTTATGGGGCAGATGCCCTGGGTTTAAATACAACCACCAAGAACAAGAGTACCCTTAGAAATAATCCATATGCTTCCACTAAAAATCCTCCTCAAAGGAACTGATCAAGGGTGTTTACTGTGACTCTTTCACCCACACATCTGGGGACTCCTGGGAATCACTTACCAGTGGCATCATTCCCTTCTATTCCGTGGTCACCGTTGGCAAGCACTGTTGCTTGAGAAGATGAAGTACCTGCAATGACCACAAAGAATAATTACCCACTGTGACAGATAGAAAAATGAAAAACAGACGCAACTACTGTCTAACTAGTAGAATTTTTGTCACTCTTCATAGCATTAGCTTAAAGCAGATAAAATCTGTCCAAAATTTAAAGATCCAATAAAAGGAAATCCAGAAACACAGAACAGAACTGAGTCATTGATTCCTATGGCATCCAAACTCTGATAAGCACCACAACTACAGGAGAAGCTTTCCTAATAAGAAGTCTAAGTCTTTCCTGCTCTGTACATTGTCAAAGGTTACTATTATACTCAATAAAACCATCATGAAGCACCATAGGTTTAGAACCTGTGATTCAAACCAAATGGTCCAAGGACACAGAGCCGTTTAAAACAACCCCCACGTGGGACTTCCCTGGAGGTCCAGTGGTTGGGAATCCACCTTCCAATGCAGGGGATGCGAGTTCAATCCCTGGTCGGGGAACCAGGATCCCACATGCCACGAAACAACTAAGCCCACACACCACAACTAGAGAGCCCATGAGCTCTGGAGCCTGAGTGCCACAACTAGAGAGAAGCCCACGTGCTGCAACACAGCCAAATAAATAAATATTTAAAAACAAAAACAAAAACAACAACAACCCATGTAGAAAGTCCAGGGCACCATCACTGCTCCTGTACATGAGGATTACCTGGAAGTCACCAGCAGCATCTCTGGAAGCAGAGGGCTTTTTTTTTTTTTTTTTTTTTAAAGCTATCCTAATAGACTGTAGTTGTATCTTATTTCCTAATAACTAAGGATGTTGAGCAACTTTTCATTTGTTTACTTGCCATTCTTTTATTTTCTTTGGTGAATTGAACGGTCAAATTTTTTGGACTATTTTTTTAATTGGGTTGTGTATTTTCTTATTATTGAATTTTGAAGATTCTTTATTGTTCTGAATACCAACCCTTATCAGATGAGTTTTGCAAATATTTTCTCCCATAAATGTATTTTCCAAGAAAATACATCCAAGAAATGTATTTTTGTTTTCTTAACTGTGTCTTTTGAACAGCAAAAGCTTTTGATTTTGATAAAGTCTAATTTATCATTTTTTCCTTCATGCTTCCATGCTTTTGGTGGGGTATCTAAGAAATTTCTGCCTAACCCAAGGTCAGAGGATTTTCTCCTATGTTTTCCTCTAGAAGTTTTATAGTTTTCATTTAGGTTTCCCATTGAGGTCTATGATACATTTGGAGTTAAATTTTCTACGTGGTATAAGATATGGGTCTAGGGCTTCCCTGGTGGCACAGTGGTTGAGAGTCCACCTGCCGATGCAGGGGACACGGGTTCGTGCCCCGGTCCAGGAGGATCCCACATGCCGCGGAGCGGCTGGGCCCGTGAGCCATGGCCGCAGAGCCTGCGGGTCTGGAGCCTGTGCTCTGCAACAGGAGAGCCCGCAGCAGTGAGAGGCCCGTATACCTCAAAAAAAAAAAAAAAAAAAAAAAAAAGATATGGGTCTATGTTCATATTTTTGTACATTGACATCTAATTGTTCCTTTACTCCACTGATTCCTTTGCACCTTTCTTGAAAATCAACTGGCCATATTACGTGCAGGTCTGTTTCTGGACTCTCCTGTTCCACCGGCCTATAAATCTATCCATTTTGCTAGTACCACGATGTCTGGATTACTGTATTTGTATAAAGTCTTGAAATGATGTCACACAAGTCCTGCAAATTAGGTCTTTTCTAAAATTGTCTTGGTTATATTTTAGTGTCTTTGCTTTTCCATATAAGTTTTAGAATCAGTTGTTGATTTATACAAAAAAATCCTGATGGGATCTTGACTGCACTGACTGTATAGATCAATTTGAGGACATATAACCTTTTCTGAAAAGCTCTGACGATATCTAACATTTCAGCAACCTGCCTAGCTCTGCAGTCAGCCTGCCAACCCAAGAGGTTCCTACAAATCACTCTTACTTAACAACCTCACAGGGATTTCCCTGGTGGCGTAGTGGTTAAGAATCCACCTGCCAATGCAGTGGACACGGGTTGGAGCCCTGGTCCAGGAAGATCCCACATGCCGCGGAGCAACTAAGCCCATGCATCACAACTACTGAGCCTGCGCTTCTAGAGCCCGTGAGCCACAACTACTGAAGCCTGCATGCCTAGAGCCCATGCTCCGCAACAAGAGAAGCCACCACAATGAGAAGACTGTGCACTGCAACGAAGAGTAGCCCCTGCTCTCTGCAACTAGAGAAAGCACGCGCACAGCAACAAAGACCCAATGCAGCCAAAAATAAATAAA